>NC_057809.1:196780278-197060285 GCF_018294505.1 Triticum aestivum | reverse complement strand
CTTTATTTTGTCTATCATGGGACACACACACACACACACACACACACATATATATATATATATATACATCTACACATCTATACACCTATATAGTGTGCGAATAACTTTGAAAGTTGGTCGCTGGATGAAGCCAAGCCGACGGTACAGAGATGGCAAATTCGAGCACTACTGGCCGTTGGATATCATCTACATTCCGCCTGATTCTGCCACATGTATAATCTAGAACACTCCATGGTTGAACTTAAGCATAGTGCACAAACCTCAAAACACAAGCACATCTCCTTTGTTCTCTAGAATCTTCCATATATTAATTGCCCAAACTTTTTTTTCAAAATGAATTGTCACTTTTTGTTTTTACCTTTGCAATGCACAATTCCATGAATCTTAAAATATATTTTATATATAAAACTAATTGTCGGTGTACAAAAATAGGGGCGCATCTTTGTACCCCTTTTCCTGTGCACGGGCAGTCAGAGCCGCGCCCACTACCACAACAAGCAGAATGAGGGAGGTAAGCCAAGGTAAGATCAAAGCCCAAGGCAATCAAGGAAACGCCAAGGCCAAGACCACAAAGAGCAGGGGGACGAAGCAAGTTCCCCCGGCAAGACCCTTGCCGGGTGGCCTCAGTGGCCCCGGCAAGACTGTTGCCAGGACAGCTCGCCCCGCACCAACAGAGCAAGCCACCCTTGAGCCCGCGGCCCCCAGTGCCATCATCAGCATGGGGCCAGGGCTCGGGAAGGCACCCCTGTGGTGACATGTAGATCTTTGTGAAGACATATTCAAGATCAGATCAGAAGACGACGATTCTCGGCAAGATCCTTGCCAAGGAAGGCCACCAGACCCCCGGCAAGATCCTTACCGGGGACGACAACACGCCACGGCGAGATCCTTGCGGGGCCACCCGGCAAGGCCCTCGCAAAAGACGCCGGCAAGGCCACCGCCAAGCCCACGTCAACCAAGCTCCAACCGCCGTTCACATGCAGCTGCCAGCCCAACCAGCTGGGCGGGCACCTGCGTGGCAACATGCAGCTACCAGGCAAACTCATCAAGCGCCTGCGTGGCGGCATGCAGATCTTCGTGAAGGCTCCACCACCGCGCCAACTCAGCTGCCTGCCTGCCTACATGGCACCGCATGCATCCCCGGCCGAGGCGCATGTCGAAGCGAGGAGGAGCGGCGATGAACGGGACATGCCTCACCCCCGTCCCCAATAAAGCAAGAGGACACCTAAGCAGTGCATTAAATGCACCTTGTCCTGTAATACGAGGGATAACCTCGTGCCACTGTAGACCTTTCCACCTCCTGTGGCCACTGTGGCAACCCCTTTTTCCTACAAAAGGAGGCCCAAGGCGACGAGGAGAGGGATTCGGCTCTTTGGAACCACACGCTGACCACAGCTAGTTCAAGCGCTCAAGAACTCTCAGAAATACACCCACCAAAGCAGGACTAGGGTTTTACGCATCCTTGCGGCCCGAACCTGGGTAAACGATCCTTGTAATGTCTACTAGCCCTGCTCTCCTCGCAACCCTGCACCCCGGCAACCGTAGTAGGGATTCTTATGATCCCATAGGTGTCGCTCCACACCGACATCCTTGGCACGGCAGGTAGGGGGCGCAATTGTGAGAATCTGGTCTAGTAGTTAGCCTAGCAGTTCTTCGTTGCCATGGCCCCTAAGAAGAAGACGACCACGACGGTCGATTCTTTGGGAGCCGAACGACCCGTGCCGGTGCGGACGAGCAGTGGATCGGTCGTAGACAGGACCCGGGCCGCGGCCCGCGAGCACCAGCATCGCCCGGGCAGTCGGAGCCTGGCGAGCGGCGTTGTTTGCGCGCCCGACGACCGTCTACACGTTGTCGGATCCAAAGACGGAGCTAAGCCCCCCGCAGGCGGTGTGGGGCCCTCCAGGGGCATCGTTGTGCAGGCTCCGGGCGGCGCGGCGACCTCCAGGGTACCTACTCCAGCGACCACCGCACGTTCTTCCCATGGTGAGCATGCCGAGCAGCGTCACCACGATGGTGACACTGGGCACCGCCGTCGGAAGAGCCCTATGCGTCATCGGCAAGATGAGGGGGTTCAACACGCTCGCCGAAGTGCTGGCGAGAATGGCGCGCAGCCGCTGGGTCGTGACGGAGCTCCTTCTAATGTAGTTAGAAGTCGAAGCGCGCCGCGATCCATGCAGTTGTCACCGCCGCCCATGCCAGTGGAAGCTTTGGCACGCGCACAGCTGCTCCTCAAATTCCCTCCTGCTGCGGAGAAGCTCGACGAGTGGAGGGCCACCATCCGGAGCCTCGTCCCCATCGCAAACAAAGACGATCCGCGACCAGCGGGGCCCTCGGGCCGGCGCTCCACCGAGCCACTACATGCTGGCGCTGGGAGGACCGGGGGAGCTGCGGCCACGGTGCACTCTCCTCCTCCTCGCCGACCGCCGCGGGCGTCGGCCCATCGCGACGACGCTTGTGACAACACCTCCATAGCATCGTCCGACCCGCGGACCCTCTGTGTCACATCCTAGTTAGCCATGCATTAGAGTGTTGCATCATGTTTACTCTTTCATCAGAAACTTGAAATGGGGATCTGTGAAACCCTCAGAATCATTTTGGAAATGACCCAAATAAAAATTTCTCCAAAAGGGTCCAAGAAAATGCTCATGTTGCTCTCTGAAAATATTGGACAGAGATAAAAATCAAACCAATATTTTTAAGAGCTCATAGGTATTTATTTTGGGCATTTGGAATTAATGCATAAATATTTGCATTGGAAATATATTAATTATATATATTAATATATGTCCAAATATTATGCCAAATATAAAGGAGCTCTGGAATAATATATATAGCTCCTGCAAAAATTGGCATAAGTTAAATAAATGATTTAATATATTATTTAAATCAAAACAAATGTCAGAAATTAGAAAACAGAAAAAAAATAAAAGGGAGAAGCTTACCTGGGCTCCTCCCTGTGCAGCCCAGCCAGCTGGCCGGCCCAGCCAGCAGGCGGCCCAGCCCGTCTCCCTCCTTTGTCGTCTTCGTCCCGACAGAGGGAGGGGAGTGTGGCCGGCGAGCGCGCGCGCCACCGCGCCACGCCACCTCTCTCCCTGCCTGCCTGCCCTCCCCTCCTCGCCTCGATGTCCCTGGACGACGCCACGCCTCCCCCCTGCTCTCTCTCACTCTCCCCCAGCTCTTGCCTCCTCTCCCTCGCTCTCTCTCTCACACGGCCGAACACCACCCTCGCCGCCGTTCACCACAGCAGCCGTCTCCGGCCACCCCTCGCTCCCCCGACTAGCTCAGGAGCTCCGCCTCGACCCCCTCTTCCCT
Organism: Triticum aestivum; assembly: GCF_018294505.1. NCBI lineage: Eukaryota > Viridiplantae > Streptophyta > Magnoliopsida > Poales > Poaceae > Triticum > Triticum aestivum. The sequence continues at coordinate 197,056,973 of NC_057809.1, read as the reverse complement.
CTCCACCGACCCACAGCTCCCCGGAAGCCCTGCATCGCCGCCACGTCGCCGTTCCCCTCTTCGGGCTCCGACCATCGTCGCCGTCAAATTTGCCGTCTCCAGCGCGTCCCCGAGCCCGCTAACCATCCCTGCAGCTCCGCGGTGAGCCCCCGAGTCATTTCCCCCTTCTTCCCTGGTCTCGTTCGATCTCTAGGCCCTAGCCCCACCTTGGCCGAGAGCTCCACGCTGCCGGCGATGTCGCCGTCGTGGCCACGGTCACCGTAGCACCCAACCGAGCACACTATCGTGCTCCACACCTCACTAGGAGCACGCAGCACGCACTAACGCCTCCCCAAACCCCCTGCAACACCGATCCCGACTGCACCCGAACTCCGGCGGCCGCAGCCGAGCTCGCCGCCGTCGACTCCGGCCACCCCAGGCCCAGCCACGGCCACCGTTCGACGCGCGGGAGCAAGAGCTTTCCAACGAGCCCAAGCACGGCCTCGCCCGTGCCCTGTAGCGCGATCCCGCGTCGCGCCGCCGTCTCGGGCCTCGCCGGCGTCACGTCGCCGGTGGGTTTGACCCACTTTGACCACGGCAGGACCCCCCTTGAGTCCCTGACAGGTGGGCCCAGCCCTGTAGCTAATTAGGATTAGTGCTAACCACTAATGGTTAACCCCCTGACACTGACAGTGGGCCCCCAGCGCCACTAACCCCTAATTAGGATTAAACTAACCCTGTTTAACCCCCCTGTCACTGACGTGTGGACCCCACACGTCAGGTTTGACCCCAGACAGCCGCAGTTGACCACTGACGTCATGCTGACGTCATGCTGGCGCAATAATTATAATTTCTGGATTTAAATTTAATCAGGAAATTCCAGAATATTATTTAAACTTCAAAAATTCATAACTTTTATTCTGTAACTCCAATTTGGACAAATTATATATGAAAAATGATCAGAAAAATCCAATCTATCCATCTGTACCATTTTCATGCATGATCAAACAAGTTAAATTGATGTTTCAAGCAGAACAAGGAAAAGCACTTTAAAAGGCCATGCTTGAGTTTGAAATTTGAATCTTTGATTCAAATTTGTTCAAACCCTTCTGGTTTTAGTTGCATTAGCCCAACACACTCATATTGCCATGTTTCATGCATGCATCACATTGTCGCATATTGTTTGGTGATGTTTGTGCATCGTTGTCCTTTACGACAGGTTCTGCCTCCGAGGAGTACCTTGATTACCCTAACGAAGAACCGTATCAGTGCATCGAACCATCAGGCAAGCAACCAACCATTTGATCATATCGATACAATCCCATGTTCTCGCTCCTGCTCTCTTTTACTGCATTAAGACAACGCATTTCAAACTGCTGTGTGCTACGGTAGTTGAACCCTTTTCCTCTGCATGACCTGTCATTGCCACAGTAACTAGATGAAACCCACTAGCATGTGTAGGAGTTGATTGAGCCATATGTATGTGTTGTTCCTACCTTGCTATGCCTGCTATGCTTAGAGTCGTGTCAGGTCTGGTTCATCTGGGTGATGGGCTAGAGTGAAATGATTATGTTGGTAATGAGAGTGGTGTGGTGAACACGATTTGGTAAAGGTATCGATGAGAGGCCATGTAGGAGTACATGGTGGGTTGTTTCATTGAAGCCGACCTTAAGCACTGAGATCTGTATGTGTGATTTAAGAATCAGCTACTACCATGCATTGGGCCCGAAACCAATGGACCCTCTCGGCTTCTTATTCACCCTAGTTCTCCGTCCAGGAGTTGCAAGTAGTTTCTGGTGTTTGTAGCCTACTGGAGGCCGTGGACAGCGCTGACCGTAGGGGTGGGCTGTGATGCGGTAGGTACGTGGCCGGGTGTACCGAATACCCGTTAGGTATCTCGGGAACCCTGTTCACATCGTTCGGGGCCGCATGGGAAACCTCGGCCGGACTCCCTGCGGATGGAACCTGAATAGGCGATAAACCTGGACTGGAGGCTTAGGTGATTAGGTAGGTCGTGGCCGACACCCACGTTGGGCTTCCGCTTGAAGGTTGCCGAGTACATGTCGTGTAAACGACGGTAAGTGGTGAGAGCGTGTATGAAGAAGTACACCCCTGCAGGGTTAACATGATCTATTCGAATAGCCGCGTCCGCGGTAAAGGACTACTTGGTTGCCGATACAGTTCATAGACAAGTAAATGGAAACTACTAAAAGCCTCAAGATAAGTGTGAGTGCCGAGGATGGCCCTTCCGTAGGAAGACGGAGGTGGATCCTCGGTAGTGTATTGAAGTGGTGAGTAGTGGACTCGTGTGCGCAAAACCATTTCAAGTTGGAGTATCGTAGGATAGTCTAGCCAAGAGTCAAAGCTGGCTTGCTGCAATAACTCCACCAACCCTTCTTGATAATATGCATGTATGTAGGATCTGATGTAAGTCTTGCTGAGTAGCTTTGTACTCATGTTGCTATAATCTACATTTTTACAGAAGACGCTGCAACCCCTTCTGATGGGTTCTATGTAGACGTTGACATCAACGAGTAGGCTAAGGACCCAGGTGGTGACCCTGAGATTGTGATGGACCACGTAGTATAGCTAGGCTTTCCAAGCCTCTTTTATTTTACTAGTTGTCTGTACTCAGACAATGTACTTCCGCTGCTGGTTTGTATGACTGTATGACTTGTATGTTGGGTCGTGAGACCCGTACCTTTGTGTATGTTATGTATGGCTCCCTGAGCCTTAAATAAAGTACTTGTATCATAGAGTCATGTTGTGATGCTTCGTTGTATTTGCACATATCGGGCATATTGTGTGTATGATTGAAATGCTTGGTATGTGTGGGATCTGACTATCTAGTTGTTTATCTTTAGTAGCCTCTCTTACCGGGAAATGTCTCCTAGTGTTACCGCTGAGCCATGGTAGCTTGCTACTGCTCTGGAACACTTAGGCTGGCCGGCATGTGTCCTTCTTCGTTCCTGTGTCTGTCCCTTCGGGGAAATGTCACGCTTTGAGTACCGGAGTCCTGTTAGCCCGCTACAGCCCGGTTTACCGGAGTCCTGCTAGCCCAGTGCTACAGCCCGGACCCACTTGCTGATGACCGACACGTTCGAAGCTGGGTCATGGATGCCTGTCCCTGTAAGTCTGTGCCACTTTGGGTTTACGACTAGTCATGTCAGCCCGGGCTCCTTATCATATGGATGCTAGCGACACTATCATATACGTGAGCCAAAAGGCGCAAACGGTCCCGGGAAAAGGTAAGACGACACCCGTGGGGATACCGTGCGTGAGGCCGCAAAGTGATATGAGGTGTTACCAGCTAGATCGATGTGACATCGAGTCGGGGTCCTGACAGCGTTGGTATCAGAGCCGGACTACCTGTAGGTTCTCTAAGCCAAACTGGTCGATGTTGAGTCTAGAAATTCTTTAGTTATATGTAGGGGAATTGTTTGTGGGTTGGAACGTAAGGCTCTTTTACTCCTTATACCTTATGACTTTCTGATCTGAGTCAGTCCATTCTTCCACCGGGGGTTAAGGAATTAGGATCTATTCTCTCTATCAGGATCACGTGTTACTAATCAGTAGTACCTTATAAGTTTGATGGATACAAGCCTAGTTCAGTTCTACTACCACATTATGCTGCCAGAATGGTTTCAGAACTTTGATATGATGATGTTGAGTGTGTACGAAATCCTTTGTCAAATGTCTCAAAATCCTTTTTGAGCATTTACAGCTGTTATGCTGCCGAAATTTTGCTAGAAATTCTAATGCCTTTGCATTATGATTATGCTTTCAGATGGCCACTCGCGACCTTAATCAAGTGGTTCGCCTGACTCGATGCCTAGATGTACCCGGCCATACTGCTAAGTTGGTCAGGGTAATGACTGAGGCTGGATACCGCTGGTATCCTGAGTACACGGTCGAAGAGCAATTTCGGGACTTCAATCAAAGCCAGTATCTCTGCACTGTCAGGATATTTCCATCCTATCCTGGATCCACCGAGCCTCTTCACTGTTCCTATGGACTCGGGGTTACTATTGAGATGGCTGTGCAGGACGCCGCCTACTCTATGATGACCATTATGCGAGTCAGATCTGGTTTATTTCGGGACTCTGATTTCCGGTATATGCCAGGATCACTTCCGGGAGCACAAGGATATCTCCAGGCTATCTATGCTGACTCCACTCAGGAGGATTCACGGACTCGCACCACTGCTGAGATGCTCGAGGATAAGGACCGTGAAAATCGGGCCTTGAGGTTAGAGCTCTTCAATACCCGTGCTGACCACTGGGCCACTTTGACTCGGTTCGCACCGGCGGTGCAAGCTGGATATTCAGATATGCGCGATCTCTATCCTGTGAGATCTGCTCTGCCGGACGTGATGGTTTGGCGTGATGTAGGAGGCATCACCCCACCTCGCGGTCCCCGCAGGCCACCGTCTGTTGGTCCAAGGCCTCATCCTAGCCCCTATGGTCCACAAGCTCCGCGAGACCGTCTGTTTCCGGATGATCATGTTGAGCTTCCAGGCTATGGAGGTGACTTCTACGAGGACTACTACGGATCGGTCTGAGTTAGTGGTAGTATCACTAGTTCGCACTAGCTGTGTCTTCTATCGTCCCGCGTGACTCGTGGGATATGACCTAGTTTGTACTCATTCCGGAGGTGTAGAAAAATAATGTATAGGAGCTTGGGATGCCTCCGATGAGATGTAATCCTCTTTTCACCGTATTAGTACTTTGTTTGGTCTTGTACTAAACCCTGTATGGTGTGTATGACGATGGAATAAAAGAAGCAGTTTCTGTATCTACCATGTCATACGGATGATCATCTTGCATTCCGAGTTATTCCTTACATTATGTGTCCTATGTCGGAATTTTATCATCCTGACTAAATCATTGTCTTGTTTACCTAGGATGGTCAACACGCGCACTAACCCTGCTCCTCAAGAGCAGGCCGAAGGCAGTGAAGTCAGGGATGCAAATCTGCCTCATCCTCCTTCACTAGCCGAGGTTATGATGGAAGCTGAGAGAAACAAGCGGGAGACCAACCGTTTGTTGGAGCGTATTGAACAGAACACAGCACACCATCAGAGGACTAACGTGGTGTCACTCAGTGATTTTATCAAATTACATCCACCCACGTTCCACCACTCCGTCGAGCCTCTCGACGCTGATGACTGGCTTCGCAGTATCTCTCACAAACTGCGTTCCGCGCTGGTAGCGGAGGCTGACAAGGTCACCTTTGCTGCATATCATCTTGAAGGCCCCGCCAGTCTATGGTGGGAGAATTATGGAGCTATGCGCCCAGCGGGCCATGTCACTACTTGGGCTGAGTTCAGCGAGGCTTTCCGTGAACATCACATTCCGGAGGGTCTCATGGACCGTAAACATGAGGAATTCTGCAATTTCACCCAAGGCCGACTTTCTGTGGATGTTTATAGCAGGGAGTTTGGTAATCTCGCACGATATGCAACCGAGGAAGTTTCTACTGACGCCAAGAAGCAAGCAAGGTTCCGTAAGGGACTTAGTCCTGAGCTTCGCCGCGACCTCCGTCTGCATGAGTGCACATCTTTTCAGAAACTTGTCAATAAAGCCATCAGTGCTGAAACTGGTCAGACTGACTATGACGCAACACGCAAGCATGGCCGTGATATGGGTTCCTCATCCGGTGCTGGTCCTCAGAAGCGCTGCGTGTGGGTACCCAACACCGCCCTGCCACCTAGGTTCACACCGAGGCCATCTTTCCAGGCGCCTCGCCCCGTTCAACAGTCTGCTCCAGCCAAGCCCTATGGGGGTCCAATCAATAATGCTCCTCCACGTACCAGTTCCGTGACTTGTTTCAAGTGTGGGGAATCTGGTCACTATATGCGTGAGTGTCCTCAGACCAACCCCAACCAATCTGCTAAAGCTGTTGACCGTGGCAAGCCGACAGGGAAAATATTCCACGCCAAACCGGTCACCGCTTCACGTGGCCATGTCAACTGTATCTCTGCCGAAGAAGCTCAAGAGGATCCCAACGTCGTTCTCGGTACGCTTCTTGTAAATTGCCACCCGGCATCTGTTCTTTTCGATACAGGAGCCTCTCATTCTTTTATATCCGAAAATTATGCTCGTTTGCATAACGTTGCATTCTGTGACATGCCATCCACTATGGAAATTTCTACCCCTGGTTCTAGATGGCAGACCTCTAGGGTAAGTTATGGAAATGAAATCCAAGTCGACAGACTTGTTTTTCTCGCGTCTTTGATAGCCCTTAAATCTTCAGATATTAATATCATTTTGGGTATGGACTGGATGTCAGCTCATCAAGCCAAAATTGATTGCTTCTCTAGGACTGTTCAACTCACCCATCCTTCGGGGAAGATAGTCAATGTCTTGACCCGAATAGCCAAGCGACAATTATATTCTCTTAACGCCAGCCCTTTGCCAGACCTTGAGGACATTCCGGTAGTCCGTGACTTCCCGGATGTCTTTCCAGAGGAATTGCCAGGTGTTCCACCTGACAGGGATGTTGAGTTCGCAATCGACCTCATCCCCGGAACCGTTCCGATTGCTAGAAGACCTTATAAGATGGCACCACTAGAACTAGCCGAGCTTAAGAAACAACTCGATGAATCCTTGAAAAAGGGTTTCATCCGCCCTAGTTCATCTCCGTGGGCTTGCCCCGTCCTATTCGTCAAGAAGAAGGATGGTACGGACCGGATGGTTGTAGATTACCGACCTGTCAATTTGGTCACAATCAAGAACAAATATCCACTTCCCAGGATCAACGATCTGTATGATCAGCTCGCTGGATCCTCAGTCTTCTCCAAGATGGATTTGAGGTTGGGCTACCATCAAATCAAAATCAGAAACGGGGACATTCCTAAAACGGCCTTTGTTACTCGTTATGGCCAATACGAGTACACCGTCATGTCCTTCGGTTTAACCAACGCTCCAGCCACCTTTTCTCGGTTAATGAACTCAATCTTCATGGAGTATTTGGATAAATTCGTCGTGGTTTACCTCGATGATATACTCATCTACTCCAAGAACGAGGAAGAACATGCTGAACATCTAAGGCTAGTGTTGAAGAAACTTCGAGAGCATCGCCTTTATGCCAAATTTTCTAAATGTGAATTCTGGTTGTCAGAAGTGACCTATCTGGGTCATGTAATATCTGGTAAAGGTATTGCTGTTAACCCTGAGCGAGTTCAAGCCGTCCTTAATTGGACTCCACCTGAATCGGTCAAGCAAGTTCGGAGTTTTCTAGGCTTAGCGAGCTATTGTCGTCGCTTTGTCGAGAACTTCTCCAAAGTTGCTAAACCTCTAACCGAACTCCTCAAGAAAGATAAAAAGTTCGAATGGACTCCACAATGTGAGCACAGCTTTCAGGAACTGAAAAGACGCCTGACCTCTGCTCCCGTGCTGGTACCGCCAGACTTCTCCAAGGACTTTGTTATCTACTGCGACGCCTCGCGACAAGGACTAGGTTGCATTCTCATGCAAGATCGACACGTAATTGCTTACGCTTCACGGCAATTGCACCCACATGAGGAGAATTATCCTACTCATGATCTAGAGCTTGGAGCCGTAGTCTATGCACTTAAGACCTAGCGACATTACCTCCTCGGTAATCGTTGCGAAATATTCACTGATCACCAAAGTCTGAAGTACATTTTCACCCAACCGGATCTGAATCTCAGGCAAAGACGTTGGGTTGAATTGATCACAGACTTCGACTTAGGAATAACCTATACCCCAGGGAAAGCCAACGTCATGGCTGATGCGCTAAGTCGTAAATCTTATTGTAACAACCTGATGTTACAACAAAGTCAACCGCTTCTCCATGAGGAATTTCGGAAGCTTAACCTTCACATTGTACCTCAAGGTTTTCTTTCCACCTTGGTGGCAAAACCTACCCTTACGGATCAAATTATCAAAGCACAGAAAGTAGATCCGGGAATCTCCCGCATCAAGAGAAACATTCAGAAAGGAATTGCGAATTGTTTCTCCATTAATGATCAAGGAGTCGTATACTTCGGGAATCGACTAGTGGTTCCCAAAGTGCGCAACCTAAGGCGATTAATCCTTAAGGAAGCTCATGAATCTCCTCTCACCATTCATCCCGGTAGTACTAAGATGTATCAGGACCTACGCCAGAGGTTCTGGTGGACTAGGATGAAGAGAGAAATTGCTCAGTATATTGCAAATTGCGACGTCTGTCGTCGTGTAAAAGCAGAGCACCAACGGCCTGCTGGCACCCTTCAACCCTTAGCTATTCCTGAATGGAAATGGGATAAAATTGGTATGGATTTCATTACCGGTTTTCCCAGGACCAAGAGAGGGAATAATGCTATCTTCGTCGTTGTCGATCGTCTTTCCGAAGTAGCTCATTTCTTACCTGTTCGTGAGAGTATAACCGCTAGCCAGCTGGCAGACTTATACATCTCCCGAATAGTGTCCCTCCATGGTGTTCCTTTGGAAATTAACTCGGATCGAGGAAGTCTTTTCACCTCTCGATTTTGGGAAAGTTTCCAAAATGCTATGGGGACTCATCTCTCCTTTAGCACCGCCTTCCACCCTCAGTCGAGTGGTCAAGTGGAACGCGTCAACCAGATTCTAGAAGACATGCTTCGAGCCTCTGTTATCTCATTCGGAATGGACTGGGAGAAGTGCCTTCCATTTGCCGAATTCGCTTACAACAACAGCTATCAATCTAGCTTGGGTAAAGCCCCTTTTGAAGTTCTCTATGGACGACGGTGTCGAACACCCCTTAACTGGTCACAGACCGGGGAAAGACAATTCTTTGGCCCGGACATGATTCAGGAAGCAGAAGAACAAGTTCGCATCGTTCGTGAAAAGTTGAAAACAGCCCAATCTCGTCAAAAGAGTCAATATGACCGAAAACATAAGGCTATGACTTTCGAGGTTGACGAGAAGGCTTATCTTCGGGTCACCCCTCTGAAGGGAACCCATCGTTTCGGTATCAAAGGCAAATTGGCTCCTCGTTACATTGGACCTTTTCGCATTCTTGCCAAACGAGGAGGAGTTGACTACCAGTTGGAACTACCTCCGCACCTCTCCAGGGTCCACGATGTCTTCCACGTTTCTCAACTCAGGCGTTGCTTCTCGGATCCTATCCGTGAAGTGGACCACGAAACGCTTGATCTCCAAGATAATCTTACATATCGAGAGTACCCCATTCGTATCCTCGATCAGGCCGAACGTACCACCCGACGTCATAATATCAAGTTTCTCAAAGTTCAATGGTCGCACCATTCGGAGGATGAAGCAACCTGGGAAAGGGAGGATCGTCTTCGACTCGAGTATCCTGCCTTCTTCCCGGAGGAACCCAAATCTCGGGACGAGATTCTTTTGAGTGGGGGTGAGTTGTCACATCCTAGTTAGCCATGCATTAGAGTGTTGCATCATGTTTACTCTTTCATCAGAAACTTGAAATGGAGATCTGTGAAACCCTCAGAATCATTTTGGAAATGACCCAAATAAAAATTTCTCCAAAAGGGTCCAAGAAAATGCTCATGTTGCTCTCTGAAAATATTGGACAGAGATAAAAATCAAACCAATATTTTTAAGAGCTCATAGGTATTTATTTTGGGCATTTGGAATTAATGCATAAATATTTGCATTGGAAATATATTAATTATATATATTAATATATGTCCAAATATTATGCCAAATATAAAGGAGCTCTGGAATAATATATATAGCTCCTGCAAAAATTGGCATAAGTTAAATAAATGATTTAATATATTATTTAAATCAAAACAAATGTCAGAAATTAGAAAACAGAAAAAAAATAAAAGGGAGAAGCTTACCTGGGCTCCTCCCTGTGCAGCCCAGCCAGCTGGCCGGCCCAGCCAGCAGGCGGCCCAGCCCGTCTCCCTCCTCTATCGTCTTCGTCCCGACAGAGGGAGGGGAGTGTGGCCGGCGCGCGCGCGCGCCACCGCGCCACGCCACCTCTCTCCCTGCCTGCCTGCCCTCCCCTCCTCGCCTCGATGTCCCTGGACGACACCACGCCTCCCCCCTGCTCTCTCTCACTCTCCCCCGGCTCTTCCCTCCTCTCCCTCGCTCTCTCTCTCACACGGCCGAACACCACCCTCGCCGCCGTTCGCCACAGCAGCCGTCTCCGGCCACCCCTCGCTCCCCCGACTAGCTCAGGAGCTCCGCCTCGACCCCCTCTTCCCTCTCCACCGACCCACAGCTCCCCGGAAGCCCTGCATCGCCGCCACGTCGCCGTTCCCCTCTTCGGGCTCCGACCATCATCGCCGTCAAATTTGCCGTCTCCAGCGCGTCCCCGAGCCCGCTAACCATCCCTGCAGCTCCGCGGTGAGCCCCCGAGTCGTTTCCCCCTTCTTCCCTGGTCTCGTTCGATCTCTAGGCCCTAGCCCCACCTTGGCCGAGAGCTCCACGCCGCCGGCGATGTCGCCATCATGGCCACGGTCACCGTAGCACCCAACCGAGCACACTATCGTGCTCCACACCTCACTAGGAGCACGCAGCACGCACTAACGCCTCCCCAAACCCCCTGCAACACCGATCCCGACCGCACCCGAACTCCGGCGGCCGCAGCCGAGCTCGCCGCCGTCGACTCCGGCCACCCCAGGCCCAGCCACGGCCACCGTTCGACGCGCGGGAGCAAGAGCTTTCCAACGAGCCCAAGCACGGCCTCGCCCGTGCCCTGTAGCGCGATCCCGCGTCGCGCCGCCGTCTCGGGCCTCGCCGGCGTCACGTCGCCGGTGGGTTTGACCCACTTTGACCACGGCAGGACCCCCCCTGAGTCCCTGACAGGTGGGCCCAGCCCTGTAGCTAATTAGGATTAGTGCTAACCACTAATGGTTAACCCCCTGACACTGACAGTGGGCCCCCAGCGCCACTAACCCCTAATTAGGATTAAACTAACCCTGTTTAACCCCCCCTGTCACTGACGTGTGGAGCCCACACGTCAGGTTTGACCCCAGACAGCCGCAGTTGACCACTGACGTCATGCTGGCGCAATAATTATAATTTCTGGATTTAAATTTAATCAGGAAATTCCAGAATATTATTTAAACTTCAAAAATTCATAACTTTTATTCTGTAACTCCAATTTGGACAAATTATATATGAAAAATGATCAGAAAAATCCAATCTATCCATCTGTACCATTTTCATGCATGATCAAACAAGTTAAATTGATGTTTCAAGCAGAACAAGGAAAAGCACTTTAAAAGGCCATGCTTGAGTTTGAAATTTGAATCTTTGTTTCAAATTTGTTCAAACCCTTCTGGTTTTAGTTGCATTAGCCCAACACACTCATATTGCCATGTTTCATGCATGCATAATATTGTCGCATATTGTTTGGTGATGTTTGTGCATCGCTGTCCTTTAGGACAGGTTCTGCCTCCGAGGAGTACCGTGATTACCCTAACGAAGAACCGTATCAGTGCATCGAACCATCAGGCAAGCAACCAACCATTTGATCATATCGATACAATCCCATGTTCTCGCTCCTGCTCTCTTTTACTGCATTAAGACAACGCGTTTCAAACTGCTGTGTGCTACGGTAGTTGAACCCTTTTCCTCTGCATGACCTGTCATTGCCACAGTAACTAGATGAAACCCACTAGCATGTGTAGGAGTTGATTGAGCCATATGTATGTGTTGTTCCTACCTTGCTATGCCTGCTATGCTTAGAGTCGTGTCAGGTCTGGTTCATCTGGGTGATGGGCTAGAGTGAAATGATTATGTCGGTAATGAGAGTGGTGTGGTGAACACGATTTGGTAAAGGTATCGATGAGAGGCCATGTAGGAGTACATGGTGGGTTGTTTCATTGAAGCCGACCTTAAGCACTAAGATCTGTATGTGTGATTTAAGAATCAGCTACTACCATACATTGGGCCCTGAAATATGACCCCGCTCGACTTCTTATTCACCCTAGCTCTCTGTCCAGGAGTTGCAAGTAGTTTCTGGTGTTTGTAGCCTACTGGAGGCCGTGGACAGCGCTGACCGTAGGGGTGGGCTGTGATGCGGTAGGTACGTGGCACGGTGTACCGAATACCCGTTAGGTATCTCGGGAACCCTGTTCACATCGTTCGGGGCCGTATGGGAAACCTCGGCCGGACTCCCTGCGGATGGAACCTGAATAGGCAATAAACCTGGACTAGAGGCTTAAGTGTTTAGGTAGGTCGTGGTCTACACCCACGTCGGCTTTCGCTTGAAGTCTGCCGAGCACATGTCGTGTGCAGACGCTAAGTGGTGGAAACATGTATGAAGAAGTACACCCCTGCAGGGTTAACATGATCTATTCGAATAGCCGCGTCCGCGGTAAAGGACTACTTGGTTGCCTATACAGTTCATAGACAAGTAAATGGAAACTACTAAAAGCCTCAAGATAAGTGTGAGTGCCGAGGATGGCTCTTCCGTAGGAAGACGGAGGTGGATCCTCGGTAGTGTATTGAAGTGGTGAGTAGTGGACTCATGTGCGCAAAACATTTCAAGTTGAAGTATCGTAGGATAGTCTAGCCAAGAGTCAAAGCTGGCTTGCTGCAATAACTCCACCAACCCTTCTTGATACTATGCATGTATGTAGGATCTGATGTAAGTCTTGCTGAGTACCTTTGTACTCATGTTGCTATAATCTACATTTTTACAGAAGACGCTGCAACCCCTTCTGATGGGTTCTATGTAGACGTTGACATCAACGAGTAGGCTAAAGACCCAGGTGGTGACCCTGAGCTTGTGATGGACCACGTAGTATAGTTAGGCTTCCAAGCCTCTTTTATTTTACTAGTTGTCTGTACCCAGACAAAGTACTTCCGTTGTTGGCTTGTATGACTGTATGACTTGTATGTTGGGTCGTGAGATCCGTACCTTTGTGTATGATATGTATGGCTCCCTGAGCCTTAAATAAAGTACTTGTGTCATAGAGTCATGTTGTGATGCTTCGTTGTATTGCACATATCAAGCATATTGTGTGTATGATTGAAATGCTTGGTATGTGTGGGATCTGACTATCTAGTTGTTTATCTTTAGTAGCCTCTCTTACCGGGAAATGTCTCCTAGTGTTACCGCTGAGCCATGGTAGCTTGCTACTGCTCTGGAACACTTAGGCTGGCCGGCATGTGTCCTTCTTCGTTCCTGTGTCTGTCCCTTCGGGGAAATGTCACGCTTTGAGTACCGGAGTCCTGTTAGCCCGCTACAGCCCGGTTTACCGGAGTCCTGCTAGCCCAGTGCTACAGCCCGGACCCACTTGCTGATGACCGACACGTTCGAAGCTGGGTCATGGATGCCTGTCCCTGTAAGTCTGTGCCACTTTGGGTTTACAACTAGTCATGTCAGCCTGGGCTCTTTATCATATGGATGCTAGCGACACTATCATATACGTGAGCCAAAAGGCGCAAACGGTCCCGGGCAAAGGTAAGGCGACACCCGTGGGAATACCGTGCGTGAGGCCGCAAAGTGATATGAAGTGTTACCGGCTAGATCGATGTGACATCGAGTCGGGGTCCTGACAGCGTTGAATTAAATCAGGAAATTCCAGAATATTAATTAAACTTCAAAAATTCATAACTTTTATTCTGTAACTCCAAATTGGACAAATTATATATGAAAAATGATCAGAAAAATCCAATCTATCCATCTGTACCATTTCCATGCATGATCAAACAAGTTAAGTTGATGTTTTAATCAGAACAAGAAAAGGCACTTTAAAAGGCCATATTTGAATTTGAAATTTGAATCCTTGATTCAAATTTGTTCAAACCCTTCTGGTTTTAGTTGCATTAGCCCAACACACTCATATTGCCATGTTTCATGCATGCATCATATTGTTGCATATTGTTTGGTGATGTTTGTGTATCGATGTCCTTTGCGACAGGATCTGTCCCCGAGGAGTACCGTGATTACCCTAACGAAGAACCGTATCCGTGCAACGAACCATCAGGCAAGCAACCAACCATCTGATCATATCGATACAATCCCATGTTCTCGCCCCTGCTCTCTTTTACTGCATTAAGACAACGCGATTCAAACTGCTGTGTGTTACGGTAGTTGAACCCATTTCCTCTGCATGACCTGTCATTGCCACAGTAACTAGATGAAACCCACTAGCATGTGTAGGAGTTGATTGAGCCATATGTATGTGTTGTTCCTACCTTGCTAAGCCTGCTATGCTTAGAGTCGTGTCAGGTCTGGTTCATCTGGGTGATGGGCTAGAGTGAAATGATTATGTCGGTAATGAGAGTGGTGTGGTGAACACGATTTGGTAAAGGTATCGATGAGAGGCCATGTAGGAGTACATGGTGGGTTGTTTCATTGAAGCCGACCTTAAGCACTGAGATCTGTATGTGTGATTTAAGAATCAGCTACTACCATGCATTGGGCCCGAAACCAATGGACCCTCTTGACTTCTTATTCACCCTAGTTCTCCGTCCAGGAGTTGCAAGTAGTTTCTGGTGTTTGTAGCCTACTGGAGGCCGTGGACAGCGCTGACCGTAGGGGTGGGCTGTGATGCGGTAGGTACGTGGCCGGGTGTACCGAATACCCGTTAGGTATCTCGGGAACCCTGTTCACATCGTTCGGGGCCGTATGGGAAACCTCGGCCGGACTCCCTGTGGATGGAACCTGAATAGGCGATAAACCTGGACTGGAGGCTTAGGTGATTAGGTAGGTCGTGGCCGACACCCACGTTGGGCTTCCGCTTGAAGGTTGCCGAGTACATGTCGTGTAAACGACGGTAAGTGGTGAGAGCGTGTATGAAGAAGTACACCCCTGCAGGGTTAACATGATCTATTCGAATAGCCGCGTCCGCGGTAAAGGACTACTTGGTTGCCGATACAGTTCATAGACAAGTAAATGGAAACTACTAAAAGCCTCAAGATAAGTGTGAGTGCCGAGGATGGCCCTTCCGTAGGAAGACGGAGGTGGATCCTCGGTATTGAAGTGGTGAGTAGTGGACTCGTGTGCGCAAAACCATTTCAAGTTGGAGTATCGTAGGATAGTCTAGCCAAGAGTCAAAGCTGGCTTGCTGCAATAACTCCACCAACCCTTCTTGATAATATGCATGTATGTAGGATCTGATGTAAGTCTTGCTGAGTACCTTTGTACTCATGTTGCTATAATCTACATTTTTACAGAAGACGCTGCAACCCCTTCTGATGGGTTCTATGTAGACGTTGACATCAACGAGTAGGCTAAGGACCAAGGTGGTGACCCTGAGATTGTGATGGACCACGTAGTATAGCTAGGCTTTCCAAGCCTCTTTTATTTTACTAGTTGTCTGTACTCAGACAATGTACTTCCGCTGCTGGTTTGTATGACTGTATGACTTGTATGTTGGGTCGTGAGACCCGTACCTTTGTGTATGTTATGTATGGCTCCCTGAGCCTTAAATAAAGTACTTGTATCGTAGAGTCATGTTGTGATGCTTCATTGTATTTGCACATATCGGGCATATTGTGTGTATGATTGAAATGCTTGGTATGTGTGGGATCTGACTATCTAGTTGTTTATCTTTAGTAGCCTCTCTTACCGGGAAATGTCTCCTAGTGTTACCGCTGAGCCATGGTAGCTTGCTACTGCTCTGGAACACTTAGGCTGGCCGGCATGTGTCCTTCTTCGTTCCTGTGTCTGTCCCTTCGGGGAAATGTCACGCTTTGAGTACCGGAGTCCTGTTAGCCCGCTACAGCCCGGTTTACCGGAGTCCTGCTAGCCCAGTGCTACAGCCCGGACCCACTTGCTGATGACCGACACGTTCGAAGCTGGGTCATGGATGCCCGTCCCTGTAAGTCTATGCCACTTTGGGTTTACGACTAGTCATGTCAGCCCGGGCTCCTTATCATATGGATGCTAGCGACACTATCATATACGTGAGCCAAAAGGCGCAAACGGTCCCGGGCAAAGGTAAGGCGACACCCGTGGGGATACCGTGCGTGAGGCCGCAAAGTGATATGAGGTGTTACCGGCTAGATCGATGTGACATCGAGTCGGGGTCCTGACACTCTGCAACCAGTGCCAGGTCCTTCAAGAGAGAGCTCATGAAGATGCTCGAACCACCGTCGAGCGCCGGCGCGAAACGCGCCGCCAGTCGGACAAGCAGGCGGGACCCGCTATGGACCACCCGGCACCGGGGGGCCCCGGCGGCCTACCTTACGAGGTGGGCTTCCCGGCTTTTACCCGTGAGCTGAGGCAGTTCCAGTGGCCGTCCCACCGCACGTTCAAGCCCGACGTCGGCGAGAAGTACACCGACAAGACCCATCCGTCCGAGTTCCTCAGCATCTACACCATCGTGATGTAGGCCGCTGGGGCTCGCGATGACAAGGTGCTTGCCAACTATTTCCCGCTGGCGTTTAAGCCCAATGTGATGTCTTGGTTGATGCACTTGCCAGCGTATTCCATTTCTTCCTGGTCAGATCTGTGCCATGAGTTCGTTGGCGCCTTCACAGGAGGCCACCAAGCTCATGGCCAGGCCAGTGATCTGCATATCATTCCCCAGAAGGAAGGGGAGACCCTGCGCAAGTACATCCAGAGATTCAGCCGGGTGCTGTATAACATCCCCGACGTTCACCCTGCCGCTGTGATTAGCGCATTCCACCAGAATGTACGCAATCACAAGATGCACGAGGAGCTGGCGATGACCAAGGTTAAAGATGTGTCCGAGCTCTATGTTCTGGCCGATAGGTGTGCCCGGGCTGAAGAGGGAAGGAAGTACCCAGGCGAAGACGCTGGTGCGGAAACCGACTCTACTGATGAAGATGCCGCCACCCCGACGAAGACGAGCCGACGTCGCAACAGGAAACTCAAAGGCAAGGTCGTGCTTGCCGTTGAGGGATCTGACAATACTGGTGCCGACAAGAAGGTCAAGGCAGACGCCCCCGGCAAGGAGATTGCCGGGTGCGCCGCCTGCCAACAAAGAGATTGCCGGGCCCTGGCGGTTACCGATAAGCCAGGAAGCTCCGGCAAGCAATACTGCAAGATCCACCGCACCAAGGGCCACGACCTCCAGAACTGCCGACAAGTCGAGCTGCTTGTTGAGAAGCAAAAGGCTGAGTACGAAAGGCAGGACAAGGAGAAGGACCAGGATGGTGCTAAGGGATCCGGCAAGAAGCGTGGCGGCCAAGGAGGCCGCCCCGGCAAGGACAACCAGCGAGAGAGGCCCGCTCAGGGCCGTGACAAGAAACAAGAAGACGACGGTCACGGCGAGCACGATGAGTCTGGTGAGGAAGGGTTCCAGAAGGCTACGAAGGCCATGTGCGTCGATGGAGGCGCCTCGCTGCATACGTCTCACCGCCGCTCAAGCAGTGGGCGCGTGAGATTAGAGCAGCAGAGCCGTTGTTCGACGCTCAGAAGCCGCTGAAGTGGCCCAGCACACCCCTCATCTTTGACGCCAAGGACCACCCTGACTGCACTACCGCGGTCGGGTGTTTTCCATTGTTGGTCTCACCAACTATACGCAAACTTAGGGTAAACAAGATGTTGGTTGACAGCGGGGCCGGCCTGAACCTGATCTCGCCTGCTGTGATCAAAAGGTTGCAAATCCCTGATGGAGACCTCGAGGAAACGGGCACATTTCAAGGGGTCAATCCGGGGAGGAACCAGCCGAAGGGAAAGGTCACACTGCCCGAACATTTGGAGGAGAGTTGAACTACAGGACGGAGAGGATCGTCTTCGACGTGGACGAGATCCCCTTGCCCTACAACGGGATCCTCGGCCGCCCGGCATTGGCCAACTTTATGGCGGTGTCACACTACACCTACAACATGCTGAAGATGCCCAGGCCGTTGACCATCATCTCCATCCCCTCCGACAAGAAGGACGCGCTGATCTGCGCCGACCAACTCTACCGGGAAGCAGTTGCAGCAGCTGCCATCAAGGCACCTGCTCCTGCCGCTGACGGCCCGGGAGGGAAAAAGGAGCTCGGCAAGACCTCTCGCACCCACTCCGGCGAGCGCACCTCTTCGGAGTGTTGTGCTACCATTGAGGACATGCCAGAGAGCTCTACCGACAAGAGCAAGAGATCCAGAGCCAAGCCGCCGCAGACCAAGAAGGTGCCCGTCGAGGAGGATGGCACGGGAGGGGCCTTCATCATAGGCTCCACCCTCGACAGCAAATAGGAAGGCGCGCTCGTCACCTTCCTGTGGGCAAATGTCGACATGTTTGCATGGCAAGCGTCCGACATCCCCGGTGTTCCCAGGGAGGTGATTGAGCACCACCTAGCTGTCTGCCCCCACGCGCGGCCCATCAAGCAGAAGGTCAGAAAGCAGGCTCTGGAAAGGCAGGAGTTCATCGCAGAGGAGATCAGGAAGTTGGAAGCGGCAGGTTTGGTGAGATGGGTGCTCCACCCGACGTGGTTGGCCAATCCAGTAGTGGTGCGCAAGGCGAATGGGAAGTGGAGGCTGTGTATTGATTACACAGATATTAACAAGGCTTGCCCTAAGGACCCCTTCCCATTCCCGCGCATCGACCAAATTGTTGACTCCACGACCGTGTGTGATCTGTTATCATTCCTCGACACCTACTCAGGCTACCACCAAATCTTCATGACAAGAGAGGATGAAGAGAAGACGGCATGCATCACCCCATGTGGTACGTATTGCTTTTTACGGATGCCTTTCGGGTTGAAGAGTGCCGGCTCAACGTTTGCAAGAGCAGTCCAAATTGGTTTTGAACCTCAGCTCCATAGAAATATGGAGGCCTACATGGATGACGTAGTGATCGAAACCAAGGACGGGCCAACTCTTGTGCAAGATCTGGAAGAGACATTTGCTAACCTGCGCAAGATCAACCTCAAGCTGAACCCTGAGAAGTGCATCTTCGGCGTTCCGTCCGACAAGCTTCTCTGATTCTTCATGTCGCAGCGTGGGATCGAGGCAAACCCAGACAAGATCAAGGCTATTGAGCAAATCGAGGCGCCCAAGCGGATCAAGGATGTGCGTCGGCTCACCGGCTGCGTTGCCGCCATGAGCCGGTTCATCTCCAAGTCCGCCGAGCACGCCCTTCCCTTCTTCAAAATCTTGAAGAAGGCGGGCCCAATAGAGTGGACACTAGAAGCCGAGGCAGCAATGCAGGATCTTAAGAAATACCTTTCCTCCACGCCGATATAGGTTGCGCCTAAACCAGAAGAGTATTTGCTGCTGTATCTGGCGGCGACGAATCAAGTGGTCAGCACCGCACTGGTGGCACAGAGGGAGGTCGACGAGGAGGCAGCAATGGCGGTAGATCCAGCGGATGGCAAGCCAAAGATTCCCCAGGCAGGGCCTGGTGCCGACAAGGCGCGGCCCCTGGCAGAGTCTGGTGCCACCAAGGCAATGCCCGCGCAGTCGAGTGAAGTGGTGCCAAAGAAGAAGATGATGCAGCACCCGGTTTACTTTGTCAGCTCCCTCTTGCGGGGGGCTAGGTTGAGGTATTCCGGCGTGCAAAAATTTCTCTTTGGCCTCCTTATGGCCTCGATGAAGCTGCGTCACTACTTCTAGGCCCACGAGATCACTGTCGTCACCCACCTCCCTTGCAACGGATACTGCACAACCCGGACGCAACCAGAAGGATTGTGGAATGGGCCTTGGAGCTGTCAAGTTTCGGTTTGAAGTTTGAAAGTACCTCGACAATTTAGAGTAGAGTCTTAGCGGAATTCATCGCAGAATGGACCTCGACGCCCGACGAAGAAGTCCAGGAGACCACTCTCCCCGGCAAGGAAGCAGACCGCGACTGGATCATGTACTTTGATGGGGCCTTCTCGCTGCAAGGCGCCGGTGCTGGTGTGCTACTCGTCACACCCATCGGAGAACACCTCAAGTACGTGATCCAGATGCACTTCCCCAGGGAGATGTACACCAACAACACCGCCGAGTACGAGGGATTGCTTGCCGGTCTCAGGATCACGGCAGACCTCGGGGTTAAGAAGCTCATCGTTAGGGGCGACTCGCGGCTCGTTGTCAGGCAGGTCAACAAGGATTATCAGAGCCCATTGATGGAAGCCTACGTAGATGAGGTGAGGAAGCTGGAGGAACACTTTGACGGTATCCAGGCGGAGCACGTCCCCCGAGCGGAGAACGACATCACCGATTACCTGTCAAAGCATGCCCCATTCAAGCTACCTGTGGAACCAGGTACCTTTTTTGCTCCGGTTAACTCAACCATCTGTCGAACCATCAGCGGGGCAGAACAAGCGGAGAAAATCAGGTCCCGGCAAGTACTTTCCTACCGAGCCCCCTGGGGCCACCAGCACGGGTGCTGCCGTGGACGCTGAGCCTGCCCAAGAGCGAATGGCTCTGACAGGGCGTCAAGCCCTGGCCGTAGAGACAGCCGCTCTCATGGCGGAAGAAATTACTTTGGTCCTTGCTGTCGAGCCCTAGGCTCCGGCATGGGCGCAACATACCGTCCACTTCCTCCAAACAGGGGAGCTTCCTGAGGAACAGGAAGAAGCGGAGAAAGTAGCCCGTCGGTCCGCCCTGTACCAGTTCGTCGATGATGTCCTGTACCGGAGGAGGCCAAACAGTGTGAAACTCAAGTGCATTCCCCAGGAGGAAGGACTGGAGCTGTTGGCAGAGATACATGGAGGCATATGTGGCTCCCACACAGGGTCAAGGGCCCTTGTCGGGAAGGCATTCCGGCAAGGTTTATTCTGGTCCACCGCCCTCCAGGATGCAACGGCACTAGTAACCAAGTGTGAAGCGTGCCAGTTCCATTCAAAGAAGCTTCATCAGCCGGCTCAAGCCCTTCAAACAATCCCTCTATCCTGGCCATTCTCGGTCTGGGGGCTCGATATACTGGGCCTTTTCCCCCACGCTGTCGGGGGCTTTGAGTACTTGTACGTTGCAATCGACAAGTTCACAAAGTGGCCGGAAGTGGAAGCACTGAGGAAGGTGACTGCTCAGTCAGCCGTCAAGTTCTTCAAAGGACTGGTCCGCCATTTTGGTGTGCCAAACAGAGTCATCACCGACAATGGCACGCAGTTCACAAGCCACACCTTCATGCAGTACATCCAAGACCTCGACAGCAAGGTCTGTTTTGCTTCCGTGGCACATCCATGGAGCAACGGCCAAGCGGAGAGGGCAAATGCTGAAGTGTTGCGAGGCTTGATAACGAAGACCTTTGACAAGCTGCACAAGAGTGGAAGGCGCTAGATTGATGAGTTGCCGGCGATTCTTTGGTCGATCAAGACAACGCCAAATCGAGCCACCAGCTAGACACCTTTTGCCCTGGTATACGGGGCAGAAGCAGTTCTCCCCATGGAACTCATATACGGGTCACCTCGAGTGCTCGCTTATGATGAGCTTGAGAAAGAACCGTTGCGCCAAGATGACGCGACACTCCTTGAGGAAGATCGTCTTCGGGCGGCTGTGAGAGCGGCACACTACCAGCAAGCCTTGCGCCGCTATCATAGCCGCAAGGTACATGCCCGAAGCCTTGAGGAAGGCGACCTTGTTCTTCGGCGTGTTCAGTCGGCCAAGAATTCCAACAAGTTGACGCCGAAGTGGGAAGGCCCTTATCGCGTAATGCGAGTCACCAGGACCGGCGCAGACCGCCTGGAGACCGAAGATGTCGTCCCAGTGAGCAACTCCTAGAACATCGAGCATCTTCGCAAGTTTTACCCGTAAGGCACGGCTTGCCGGGCCTCCCGGCAAGCCACGTTTTGTACAAGCTTTGCCGACAAGGCATGTGATGTACAAAGCCAGGCGCAGACCCTGAGCATTAATAAATGAAGCGCTGGTGCCCTAAGTTATAGCATGCATGCTAGGTTGAGTCTCTTCCTTGGTTAGGGTTGATAGTGCTTAGCGGCGACTAACCCCCAGCCTAGAGGTCGAGTGCGCGTCTGTCTGTTCTTTTTCTGTCATCCTTTGGTTCGCAGGGCACATGAACACTTCTGTTGAGCTACTCGGAAAGAAGAAAACGGACCGGCGCCCCAACCCTGGCAAGCCAGAGTTACCGGGGGCTGCAAGCACAAGGATCCAACCACGACAATATGAGATTGCTAAGGGTTCCGGATCCAGATAAGTCTTTTTATCCTTTGTCATGTATTTCGGAACCGAACTGGGACATGTGAAACCTCATTTTTATCTCTAGGCTGTCGTGCTCCCCTTTTTCCTATACCTAGGGATTATTTCCTGGGTCCGGATTTGGTGGTAGCCGCGGCGGCAAGGAGGTGGGACGAGGAGCCTAAAGCTGTGACGCCCGGGTAATCAAGCTACAGTAAACCTCTGTTAATGATGCCATGTCACCATGATTACTATTGTCGATCTCGCGTTGATTCGAAACCCAAATTAAAAATCAAAATCAAGTCAAACAGTAAAGATTTTCAAATATTAAAACTAAAATGTTTGGGTTGTGCCAAATAATGCATAGGTAATTACGGTGGAAATACCACACTTTTATAAAAGGTTTGAATGCTCTAAAATAGTTTAAGCGTTAACTAAAACATTATTTAAATGCCTTTGGTATTTTATAAAATACTAAACTACATTATTTTGGGTTAAAGCCTTTTATGGCTGAGGGTTATTTTGAAACGTTATTTTAGGAGCTGTTGTCATATTTTACTAAGTAAAAATAATGTGGAACTAAAATGAAAACAGAAGGGAAAATTAAGTAAAAAGAAAAAAAAAGGAAAACACAAATAAACAAAAACCAAAAGAAATCCCCCACTGGGCCACGGCCCAGCTGGCCTCTGCACCCACCAGGCCGGTCCAAACGGCCCAGCCGCCCCCCACCTGCGTCCAACCCCACTCAGTCGCCTTCCACCTCGCTACAGGGGAAGCCGACCAAGGCGCGCCCGTCGGTCGTCCCCGACCACCTCGCCATTCCCGCCGGGGGAAGATAAGGACGCCACCCCCTGCAGCCCCCTCGGCCATCATCGCCTCCCCTCCACTTGCCTCTCCCACTTCTTCCCCACACTCGCCCCTCTTCCCGATCTGAAGGAGACCACCGCCACCGTCGCCATGGCCGGCGTCTTCCTCGCGCCCACCGACCACCCCTTGGCCTGGGACCTTGTTCAAGAGACCGGCTGCGTCCCTCTGCTTTGTCCGCGCCGAAGAACGCGAGCACCGCGCCACCGCATCGACTGAATCGACCTCATCCTCCCCACGGCTGCTGCTGGCGATCTTCTTCGGATCCGGCGACGCCTGATGCTCCTAAACTATCGACGGGTCCTCGTGTGCCTACACGGTGAGCTCCTCTGCCGATTCCCCCTTTTTCCCTTTCCGTTCATCGCCGTTTGTCGTCGTCACCGAGCTCGGATGTCCTCGTCCATGGCCATGCTCAAGTTTCCGCGTACGCGCGCGCCCCCAGCGGCTCGCGGGCCTTAGCCGTCCGCCGCCACGGTCCTGCTGCTTGCTAGCCGCGATGCTGCTTCGCGGCTTGACCGCTACTCTGCTGCTGCTGATGCCCGCTGCCGTAGCTGGCCGCTGCTGTTGCCTGATGTTGCTACTCCTTGCTGATGTCGCCGCCACTGCCTGTGTGCGCTGGTGCCCACTGTGGCCCGTACTTGCTAGCAGCGACCTGCGCGCCATGCCCATCGCTGTTCCCGGCCGCCCCTGGTGCGCTCACCTTGTGCCTGCATCTGGCTGTGTCCATGGCGCCGTGCGCGTGTGCGTACATGTGTGCCCAACCATCAGTGAGCCACGGCTGGTACTCTGTCTGATGAGGCCGACCTATTTTAGCTAAGGATTAACAGGAGTTTAATTAGGGATTGATTAGTGCTTAGGTTAGCGTCTTGACCCCATGACTAGTGGACCCTATTCACTTAATTAGTCCATTAACAAATTCTAATGACTTGTGTCACTGAAGAGTTCAACAGTCAACTGGACTGCTGACTCAGCCCCTGGACCCCACTGTCAGCCTCTGCTGACTGGGCAGTTGACCCAGTCAACAAGCCCCACCTGTCAGCTTCACTAGCACCTCTTTGGGTACACTTATGTGTACCCATAGCATTTATTATTTAAATGTATTTCGAATTGAATTGAATCCAGGAAATCTAGAAAATGATTAAATATTTATAAATTAATAGAAAATAAACTATAACTCGGATGAAAAAACTTTGTACATGGAAGTTGCTCAGAATGATGAGAGGAGTACGGATACGCAGCCTGTTCATCCGCCACACATCCCTAACCTATTGAACTCGCAACTTTCCTCCTCCGGTTCATCTATCCGAAAACGCGAAACACCGGGGATATTTTCCTGAATGTTTCCCTCCTTCACCGGTATCACCTCGTACCGCGTCAGGTCACCCCTGGCACAACGTAATGCAGCATCTTGCTTTTTGTTACATTGATTGCTCTGTTATTTATTGTGTCCCCCCTCCGTTACTTCTTTCCGATAGACCCCGAGACTGTCGGAGTCCCCCAGTACGACTACGGTGTTGATGACCCCTCTCTCTTGCCAGAGCAACTAGGCAAGCCACCCCCCTTTGATCACCAGATATCGCCTACTCTTCTCTATACTGCTTGCATTAGAGTAGTGTAGCATGTTACTGCTTTCCGTTATTCCTATCCTGATGCATAGCCTGTCCTTGCTACTACTGTTGTTACCATTACCTGCTATCCTACTGCTTAGTATAGGATGCTAGTGTTCCATCAGTGGCCCTACACTCTTGTCCATCTGCCATGCTATACTACTGGGTCGT
The DNA here is from genome assembly GCF_018294505.1 of Triticum aestivum. Classification (NCBI taxonomy): domain Eukaryota; kingdom Viridiplantae; phylum Streptophyta; class Magnoliopsida; order Poales; family Poaceae; genus Triticum; species Triticum aestivum. The sequence continues at coordinate 197,032,408 of NC_057809.1, read as the reverse complement.
GATCACTTCGGGAGGTGATCACGGGCATATACTATATACTTTACACAGTTACCTTACCTGTGATACTGTTCGGAGATGGGGGCTGAAGGGGCAGGTGGCTCCATCCAGGTAGTGGTGGGCCTGGGTTCCCGATGGCCCCCGACTGTTACTTTGAGGTGGAGCGACAGGGCAGGTTGAGACCACCTAGGAGAGAGGTGGGCCTGGCCCTGGTCGGCGTTCACAGATACTTAACACGTTTAACGAGATCTTGGTATTTGATCTGAGTCTGGCTACTGGCCTATACGCACTAACCATCTACGCGGGGACAGTTATGGGCACTCGACATCGTGGTATCAGCCGAAGCCTTCGTGACGTCAGCAACGGAGCGGCGCGCGCTGGATTGGACTGGAACGCCTACTAGGCTAGGTCTGCTTCCGGCCGCCCACGCAACGTGCAGGTGTGCTAAGGGCGATGGGCCCAGACCCCTGGGCGCTTAGGTTTAGACCGGCGTGCTGACCTCTCTATTGGTCTAGGTGGGGCTGCGACGTGTTGATCTTCCGAGGCCGGGCATGACCCAGAAAAGTGTGTCCGGCCAAATGGGATCGAGCATGTTGGGTTATGTGGTGCACCCCTGCAGGGAAGTTAATCTATTCGAATAGCCGTGATCTTCGGTAACAGGACGACTTGGAGTTGTACCTTGACCTTATGACAACTAGAACCGGATACTTAATAAAACACACCCTTCCAAGTGCCAGATACAACCGGTGATCGCTCTCTCACAGGGCGACGAGGGGAGGATCATCGGTTAGGATTATGCTATACGATGCTACTTGGAGGTCTTCAGTCTACTCTCTTCTACATGCTGCAAGACGGAGGCTGCCAGAAGCATAGTCTTTGAAAGGACTAGCTATCCCCCCTTATCCCGGCTTTCTGCAGTTCAGTCCACATATAATAGCCTTATTCCAGTTGATACCAATGCATACATATGTAGTGTAGCTCCTTGCTTGCGAGTACTTTGGATGAGTACTCACGGTTGCTTTCTCCCTCTTTTCCTCCTATCCCTTCGACCTGGTTGTCGCAACCAGATGTTGGAGCCCAGGAGCCAGATGCTACCTTCGACGACGACTACTACTACTCGAGAGGTGCCTACTACTACGTGCAGCCCGCTGACGGCGACCAGGAGTAGTTTAGGAGGACCCCAGGCAGGAGGCATGCGCCTCTTTCGATCAGTATCCCAGTTTGTGCTAGCCTTCTTAAGGCAAACTTGTTTAACTTATGTCCGTACTCAGATATTGTTGCTTCCGCTGACTTGTCTATGATCGAGCTCTTGTATTCGAGCCTTCGAGGCCCCTGGCTTGTAATATGATGCTTGTATGACTTATTTTATTTGTAGAGTTGTGTTGTGATATCTTCCCGTGAGTCCCTGATCTTGATCGTACACGTTTGCGTGTATGATTAGTGTACGGTCAAATTGGGGGCGTCACAAAAGCCCGCTCCATCCCTGCCTCTGCCAAGAGCGTGAGAGCGGTCGAGTGGAGTGGGGGGATGGCAAGGCCTGTTGCCGGGCAAAAAACGTTTATCTTAAAACAATAACAAGGATTCGTTCCTTGTCGCGGGATTTACCCGCGAATGAAAAACCCGGAAAGCATCCCTTTTTCATTAAAAACATCCCATACAGGTACAGTTCGTGCAAGATGAAAACATGAGCAAGGGGATTACAAGTTTAAAATTTAACAAAGGCATGCAGGCTTACAAACTAAAAAAGAGATAAGATGCCCGTAATCCCTTTCTTGTCCCTCTCCTCAGGAGGCAGGTCAAGGAGGCGAAAGGGCAAAAGGGGCGCCTAGGCGAGCTACGAGCAGCGGAAAGCACCAAGAGAACATCTCGGTAGCCACCCACGGGCGGGCCGGTGATGACGGTGTCGGGAAAGGAGCTGGAAGACGAGGCGGCAGGACCGACAATACGCGATGAAGGCGTCGGTGCCCACGTACACCGAGTTGACGGCCTTGCCGCCCGCCCTCTTCCTCTTCCACAGCCTCCCGACGCCAGCCGCCCAAGGAGACAGCCCCGCAAGGTTCAAGGAGCTGGCCCTACCCCGGCCAGCTCCTGCCGGAGGAGCGGCCAGGTGCAGATGTTGCTGCTGCTGCCGCACCCGCCCAGGCGCGGAGCGTCCGACGCCTAGTCAGACCCGTCCCCACTGTTCGCCCCGCTGTCCTCCTCGTCGCTCTTACTCAAGGACGAGCTGCCATCGTCAGAATCTCCATCAGAGGAGCTCTCCACGCAGCATTTCAGACGAGTCCCAAGATCTCCGAAGACCTTGACGGAGAGCAGGTCGTCCTCCATTAACTTGAAGTAGAGGTCGAGCCCCGCCGTCAGGCTGTGGATGCGGGCGAACGTCTTCCATCCATGGCGGAGATACATAACTCGAGGAGCCGGGAAGTCGACGTCGACCCGCGTACCCCCGTTCCCGCAACCCCTCATGTGCAACCTGAGGGTCTGGGGCGGGGCACGCTCCATCACCCGAGCGAACGGAGTGGGGAGACGAAGACGATGATGCGGGGGCCGGCGGAGCCTGATGAAGAACTCGCAAGGCTGGTCGTCAACGTGGCCCTCCATCGGGAAGGACATCATTGGCAGGGGCGAGGCCAACGCGTCGCCCCGTCCTCCTCTTCCCCGAGCGCTACGGCCTCTACGTCGGCCTCGCCCACGGCCTCGCCCCTCCCCCTTCCCCTCGTGGTTGGTTCCACCACCACGGGTCTAGGAGGGGGGAGGGACGCACTGTCGAGCGGCGACCCTCGCCGCCACCGTTGAAGGACCAGGATTCCCTTTCTCAATGGCGGGTGAGAGGAAGGAGCGGAAGCAGAGAGAGTTAGATGATAGAATAATGCGGGGTGCCATTTCCCCCTTCCTCCTCTTTATAAAGGAACGGGGTTGAGGCTCGGCCGCCCCGCTCAGCTAATCCAGACAACGGAGGCGCGGGGAATCAGGACCGACCCGCCGCCCAATCAGCGGCGACCCGGTTTCTTGCCTCCACCGTTTGCCACCACAAGGACGCGTGGCAGACGTGCAGAACTAAGGATGAGGTGGCCTCTCCACTCCCCATGATCGTGGGGAGTGGATGCTTTGAAGACCGCACCCAACCCTGCTCAGTAAATGAGCCGCACCTCCACGCCTCCCTCTTTTTACGGGGAAGACGCGAGCCGCCTCTTTACTGCGACGTGACACATGCGTGTGGAAATCGCCCCACGCATGCCGCCCACGTCACGCATGCCCCTCCATGCCGCACCGCGCGTGCGGGTCGTGGGAGGTGGAGCGCGCGAAGAAACTTACCACGGTAAAAACCGCCCCACCTGCCCACGCACCGTTTTGGGCCTGGCCCAACAACGCGTCGCGCTTATGTGTGGCCCAGGCCCGGGGGCTCCTGTCGGTGTGCAAAAATAGGGGTGCATCTTTGTAGCCCTTTTCCTGTGCACGGGCAGTCAGAGCCATGCCCACCACCACACCAAGTAGAACGAGGGAGGTAAGCCAAGGTAAGATTGAAGCCCAAGGCAATCAAGGCAACGCCAAGGCCAAGACCACAAAGAGCAGGGGGACGAAGCAAGTTCCCCTAACAAGACCCTTGCGAGGTGGCCTCAGCGGCCCCGGCAAGACTCTTGCCGGGACAGCTCGCCCCGCACCAACAGAGTGAGCCACTCTTGAGCCCGCGGCCCCCAGTGCCATCATCAACATGGGGCCAGGGCTCGGGAAGGCACCCCTGTGGCGACATATAGATCTTTGTGAAGACATATTCAAGATCACATCAGAAGACGACGATTCTCGGCAAGATCCTTGCCAAGGAAGGCCACCAGACCCCCGGCAAGATCCTTACCAGGGATGACAACACGCCACGGCGAGACCCTTGCCGAGCCACCCGGCAAGGCCCTCGCCAAAGACGCCGGCAAGGCCACCGCCAAGCCCACGTCAACCAAGCTCCCACCGCCATTCACATGCAGCTGCCAGCCCAACTAGCTGGGCGGGCACCTGCGTGGCAACATGCAGATCCCAGGCCAACTCATCAAGCGCCTGCGTGGCGGCATGCAGATCTTCGTGAAGGCTCCACCACCACGCCAACTCAGCTGCTTGCCTGCCTACATGGAACTGCACACATCCCCGGCCGAGGCGCGTGTCGAAGCGAGGAGGAGGGGCGACGGACGGGACGGACCTCACCCCCGTCCCCGATAAAGCAAGAGGACACCTAAGCAGTGCATTAAATGCACCTTGTCCTGTAATACGAGGGATAACCTCATGCCACTGTAGACCTTTCCACCTCCCGTGGCCACTGTGGCAACCCCTTTTTCCTATAAAAGGAGGCCCAAGGCGACGAGGAGAGGGATTCGGCTCTTTGGAACCACACGCTAACCACATCTAGTTCAAGAGCTCAAGAACACTCAGAAATACACCCACCAAAGCAGGACTAGGGTTTTACGCATCCTTGCAGCCCGAACCTGGGTAAAGGATCCTTCTGCTGTCTACTAGCCCTGCTCTCCTCGCAACCCTACACCCCGGCAACCGTAGTAGGGATTCTTGTGATCCCATAGGTGTCGTTCCACACCGACACTAATTGATTTTGGATGAGATGAACTATAAAAATTAAATGAACATCCACATCATGCATATATGACTCAAAGCTTACATGTTATAGTGTGGTATTTATTCATAATTTGGTTACCAAATCTCATGTGTGCAATGCACGTGTACCTTATTAGTATCAATAGGAAACCATCATGCTTAAACCCTTCTCGTTGTTGGGTCAAAGGGATAGATCATGTGGGGCCCCCTAATTGTCGATAAAGGATAGTATATACACACATCGGGGAGTGCACAGATATGTGATGCGTCTATACGCCGCACAAGGGATACATGCTTGAGGAGAACACCTTGCCCCCTATACCCTGCATGCGACCTGAAAAAGGTTTATATAATCGCCAGGACAGATCAAGTCAATCATTCTTTAATTTTTTAGAGGAAAAAATAACCCATAAAAACATAGTTGGTTTATATAATTGCCATGACAGGTCCAGTTAATCATTCTTTAATTTTTTAGAGCAAATAATAACCCATAAAAACATAGTCTACAAATTAGCAAAACAAGGACCCCAAGGTTTATATAATTGCCATGATAGGTAACTATAGAGATATAATATATCTCTATAATGACCGTGTCATGGCATTTAAATGAAGCTTGAGATATGCAACTTCCCACTGGGTCACCCATCCTTGGACTACTCCATCCCGGGCACACTTAACTTCTGCATTCTATTTGACTATGCCAGCGGATGGGAAGCTGACCCTTGCTGACAAGAATTGCCTCCTTGCCATTAAGGCGTTTCATGCTGGTAACCCTATGGGACCTACTCCCTCCTATCACACACATTTGTGCTTTTAGAAACTGTGCGGGATATTTTACATGGCTGGTGTGTCTCCGCTAGCCTTCAATGAGCACTGACACTGGTAGCAGGAAAATGATGGGAGAAGAGGCGGGAAACCGATGAGAGGAGTGGCGAGAAATGGTAGCCTGTTTTGAATGAAAACCTAGTAGAGAAGGAAGAATGAGCTACACGACGCATGCACATAGTGCTTACCCATGTACTGCATGTGCTGTCGAAAGGGCTCATGGTTGCTGTTCGATCTAGGAGCATCCAACGGTGCACACGTATGATCCGTGGGGTTTGGGTTCTGGCCAATCAGAACGCACGACCCAGATCGCGCGCGTAGCAGGGGGTGGAGAATATCATACAGAAACCAACATTCGGTGGAAACCGGTGAAAACCACGCGAAAAAGATGTTTTGAACTTTCAATTTTTTTGAAAAAGGCGGGATGTTAAGAGGATGATGTTTTATTACAACACAAATTTTCAAGTTGAAACACATTACGAGATGTGAGCTATGAAAAAGATAAAATCAGCGTTGAATAGTGCTGAATAGTAATGTCACTATTCAGGGCTGAATTTGTCTTTTTCATAGCTCACATCTCGTAATGTTTTTCAACTTGAAATTTTGTGTCGCAATAAAACATCACCTTGCAAGCATCCCACATTTTTTCAGTTTTTTATGAAACTTTAAAATATGGTTTCTACGAAGTTTTCATTGAATATCGGCTTTCGTGAGTGAACCATGTGCTATTTGAAAACATTTCATGAGAAGAATCTCGGTTTTTAAATCCCCGTAAATCCAAAATTAAGCCGAAAATCGTGAAACCTGGCATGGTGCCATGACATGGCACTTATATGTCGAGGAATTTTTTGTCCATTGTGGCTCAAGTTTTATTACAAGACTCTTACAAACCGAAGCTTCTGTCAAAGAAGGCTCCTGGTTCCGATCATGAAACTGAAGTGGACAATTCATACTTAAACATCACATAGCCCTATTGAGCAACACATTTTTGCATAACTGAAATAATTAAACACGGCACAGTTAAAGCATCACACCAGAAATGTTACTACAACAAAGGGTACGGGTTGGCAAGCTAGAAAAGGTAAGATTTGGTGATAGAATCACTACAAAAAAATTCACTTCCGTGATGATACGTGTTTGTCACAGTAGGTCACGTTTTCTGTCATGCATGTACATCCATGACAATTTTATGAAAGAATCAAGATAGTCATACATGTGCTGTCGTAGAAGTGTTCCATGACATTACCAAAATTATCATCACGGAAGTGTCCACTTCCATGACGATAAATCGTGCATCACAGAAGTGCTTTCGTCAAGGGTGACCGACACTTGGCATCCACCGTAACGGAACACCGTTAAGCTATTGGGTCCAGTTTTGGATCCGATAACCCGTTAACAGCTCTGACCAATGGGGATTTTCCATGTGTAAAGTCATCATTGGCTGGAGGAAACACGTGTCAGCTCATCGTTGGGACAGATGGCATCCACTCATTGGACCCAAGGCGCCTATGATACGTCGACACGTGGCACAGCCCAAGAGAGGCCCATTCCTGTGAAAAGGCCGACCCATTTGACTTGGTCAAAAGTTGGCAGGTTGGCCCATGGAAAGCTTGTTAATGGTCTGTTCGCATATAGCCCATTTACAGCCCGCTAACCCAGGGCCCGTTACGACCTCTCCGAATTAGGCCAAGTACCATCATCTAGGCTGTCCAATATGATTCCAGCCCGTTTTAACTTCCGGCCCATGTATGGCCTATGACGTCTTTCGGCCCATATGAGGCCCTTTGTAACTCTTTGCCCATTAACAGCCCGTTGTGAAACTGGCCCGTAATGAATAGTGTATCACTTCATACCCATTAACGGCCCATTATTCCATTGGGCCATTTCCAGCCCAGGTCATCTTTCGGCCTTCTCAGGGCCCATTTATTCTTGGGCTCATTTCCAGCATTCGGTTACTTACTGCCCGTGACTGTCATTTTCTGCTTGTGGGCCAAATTCAACCCGTGGTTACAGTCGGCCCGTTTGTGGGCTGTTAATACATTGGGCTGTTTTCATGTCAAAAAAACCCGTTGGGCTATTTTCATAGAGTTGTCAAATATGGCCTATTAATGGCCCGTTATGGTCCATGAATAGTACGACCCATGATTGGCGAAATGATGATACGCCCCGTAGAAGGCCCATGGATTGTACGGCCCGTAGAAGGCCCATGGATCGTACGGCCCGTAGAAGGCCCATGGATCCTACGGCCCGTAGAAGCCCCATGGATCCTACGGCCCGTATAGAAGGCCAATGGATCCTACGGCCCGTAGAAGGCCCATGGATCATACGGCCCAAAGGAGGCCCATGGTTACAACAGTCCGTGTGTTGCCATGATTATTTTGGCCTTGTTTCCAAAAATAGGTTATTGTGGCCACTAGAAAAACACAGAAAAAGAACTGCAGTGACTACAAGCAAACAACTAAAGAAGACAATAAGGAAATAAATAAGCAAGCAATTAACGCTAGCCTATTACCTCTATTACACATATTACATCCACTAGGCATCAAAGTTCACCACCAGTGCAAATATAGGGAACAAAGCAGCATATTACCTACACTGGCCATCAAAATTGGCCACCAGTGCAAATAAACGTGGCAGCAAAACAAGAGCATAACTGAAACAACTTTAGAAGAGCTCAAGAAACGCTATCCTGGGTATCCACCATGCTGGCAATAAACTTAGCAAGCTTATTAGCTTTGTATTGTTTGGCGCTAAAATCCTCCAACGCTTGCTGTTGCACCAGAAAGTATGCATCTGAATGCTCCAGGGACTTCCGCAGTCCTTCCGCTTCTTGTCGCAGCACAGCTGATCGATGTCTTTCACCTTGTAGTTGATACTCAAGAAACCAAACTGATTCAGACAGTGAGTTTAAATAGCTTGTGCAAGCGGTAGTGGCCAATAACTCGAACAGTAAACCAAGACAGGACTTTGGGGTTGTCTCACTGTCTTTGAGATAGTCTTCCTTACCAGTTTTATCAGCTTTGTTGGAGACCAACAAGGGTGTGTCACTATCCTAAACCTTATCTGCATTACTTCCTTTACCATTGCTTAATAGGGCACTCTTCCCCAATATTCTATCAGCATTCTAAAAGAAGAAACAAGCAGACACATAACAGGTTTAGCATGTACTAGTATATGAAACTCATTTCGGTGAACCGGTTCATTAGTAAGGTGGATAGGATTAAACTACAAAGTCTTCTATTGCCAAGTACTAGTACATAATAAAAGCATCAAACAAATATATATCTATGTCCTATGGTCACTGCATTGTCTTCCCAAATCAAAATAGAGACATAGTTCAAATGATATCAGTTCAAGACAAAGCAGCAGTGAAAGAATACAAAGCATGGGAAACTACACGGCACAACAAGATTTCAGATGGGTACCACGGGTCTACATGTACAACAACACTATTGGCTCTTTTGTGATGCTAGGAATGTGCATGATATCAGAAGTCAACTGTATACACAATTGAAATTGAAATCAACAGAGCTATTGATAAGAGCAAACCTGTTAAAGAAACATGCATGAACATACTGTTGTGCCATTGGAGTTTCGATTGGATCCTTAAATTTAAAAATAAGTTTGTATGAGTAAATACAGTGATACAAGAGCAAAGTAGTATGCACGATAGCAATCATAGTTAAAAAAGGTGCGCCTAAGCGAGCGCTTAAGCACGCCTAGGCTCTAGGCATTGGCAAACGCATTGCGCATAAGTACGCTTAATCTGTGCATAACTGCACATAAGCATGCGCTTTGGTCAGTAAAGCGCAAGGCGGTGGCAAAACGCACAATTAACGCCTAGCACTTTTTTGAACTATGATAGCAATGGAATCTTAAATTAGAACAGTTGTTCTTCAGGTTTAGGCACTTGTTCTACATGAACAGAGTACAGTAAGACGCAAGAATATAGTACTTAAAAATATATAATGAGCTCATAGACCTTACCACATTCTTGGTTCGGGACCAGTACAGAACAAGGCGTTCCTAGTCATTGTCCAGTAAATGTGTCTCAGGAGAACATAAGGGAATTTGATGCTTTTCTTTGCTGGTGAAGTACGTTTCTTTAGGTAATTCCGATACTGCCACCAAGCATTCTTGAAGATAGCAGAGGTATTAGCACAGGTTACCTCATCCTGAGTTTCCAAATAGGTCCTTCTATATAGAGAAAAATGGGAAACTTTGCTGTATTATAACCATCATGGAGGTAGGATGTATGGGACAAAGCAAAGTAATTGCCATGAATAACATTACTTACACATAACTCCTGGACAAACACCTACAACTGGCATTTTCCTTCATCTTCAGTATAATATTTCCAAGATGGGAAGATACGCACATACGATTTAACAACATCAAATATGATAGATGCTAAACTACGACTAGCTGGTTGTGCTTCCTCCACAGGAATAGGCGTACTAACTGGTGGAGTTGGGGTTCACCGTGGTAGTACTGGCACTTGGGGCACTGGAGCTGCCTTACTAATTGCTCTTGTTTGGGAGCTCTGTCGTGGAGATGGTGTTGTGTCAACAGGAACTGGGTTACTATCTGTTGGGGTTGGCGTTAGATTGGGTGAAGCTGGTTCTGTGTCCATTGCAGTAGGGGTACAATCTGCGAGAGTTTGGGTTATGTGTGGTAGGGCTGGTTCTCGTGCATGTACAGCCGGGGTGCTATCTCCACCAAGAGGTAGCACTGTTTTATTTGAAGACCGTGATTTTAGTCTGCTAGATACTGGCATCACCCGCTCCAATTCAAATGGCCGATAAACAGGAAACATAGTTGAATGTACAGACATTGTATGAGAGACAGATGCAATAGATAGTGTGGAAAAAAGAGGGCATGCAATAGTTGACATGTATATTGTTTAACTAAAATGGATAGCATGACATAATTTCACATATATGATGTCTATCTAAACTGGATAGCATAGCATAACATAATTCAAAGATATGATGAATAACTAAACAGGATCGCATGACATAATTCACCTACATGTTATCTAAGTAATCAGGATCGCATCATTTAATTCACATATGTGATTTATATGCTAAACATAGGGCATTCGATATGATGTATGAACTAAGAACATGGTGTTCAATATTGTGTATATGATGTCTAAACTATGCAATGCAAGACACCATATGCATGATATGAGCAATATAATCGTGCCAAGTTAGAGCATACACCTTGGTGTGGGAATAGGACCGGTCATCTGTCTCTGAATCCATCTCTGAGGAGCTATTGGAACCCAACAAGAGATCTTCTTCGACATGTAGCACTGTCTGCTCTGAAGGCCTTCTTTTCACTCTAGATTTTTCAATCTCCCACCCAAATGGCTGATTCACAGGAAGAGTAGTTTAATGTACAAACATTGTCGACAAATGGAAATGTAATGAAGAAAAGGATGGGCAAGATATCATTCAAATATATGATGCCTGGTTAAACAGGATGGCATTGCACATTTCACATATATTATGGTTGGCTAAAAGACATGAGACTGCATAATTCCCATATATGATGTAGAAACTAAATAGGTGGCATTACAGAACATGTCTAAACTAAGCAGATGACATATATGATGTCAAAAGTAGGCACTGCAAGGCAACATATGCATGATATGACTAGGATCATCATGCCAAGGTAGAGAAAACACCTTGGGGGGTAAATAGGAGTGGTCAGCGGCGTCTGAATCCGCCTCAGAACATATATCTTCCTCTGGATTACAATCTGGAGAGGGGTGGGGAGGGTTTGCCATTCAACCCACCATGGAGCGATGTCTGCATGACATTGTATTGCCGCGCAAAACTCTTCTCTTTTTCTCTACATGTTTAGCATGACTGTGTACAATATCTGACATGCATACGAAAAAAATATGGTGAGATTATGTAAGGAGAGCATGTAGAAATTTAGAGTGATGGTAACAACCAGTGGATGGATCCAAAAATAATGATAGCTGGCTGATGATTGCTTTAATTTAATAAAAGGAAAGATGATGATTGCTTTACTATTTGTTTCCCACCCAAGATGAACAACATAGGCATACCCTAGGTGAACCAGATATTAGACAGAGATACTATTCATTGCTACCTCGATATGTGCCCCACAACTAATTTATAACTCAAGTTTGAACATTAATTTGGACCTGACTTGGAGTCCAAGAGGTGAACATGACGTCAAGGCTGAAGCAGCACAAGACAGACATCTTCAATCTCAAGTGGGATTCTAATAGCATCTCCAATAGATGATGTAAAATAGATGTAAAATTTACATCACCAAAAACCACCTGACTACAACAGATGAGGTAAAAACTGTTGACTCTAAACTTAACTGTTGAAACTGAAATTTACTATGGAATCTGAATGTTACTGTCGAAACTAAACACAATGGTAGCACAGAGGCACTTGACATAGTTTAGGGAGGGCCTACAGTTCATCTTCAACCTGCACCCCCCTGAGCCGCCAGCCACCACCGGCCGAACCACCGGCCCCGGCGCCGCCTCGCCGCCCCGAAACAACTCCCCACCGCCGGTCCATCGCCGCCTCGGCCAGCCCTCTAGGCCCCCCGCCCCCACCTTGAACCCTAAGATAGATAGTGGGGTACCTCTCCGGCGAGCCCCTGTCCCCGCTGCGGGTGGTTCTTCCTTAACTCCGGTGACCCCCCACCCCCTGAAAATCGCCTGACCCAAAAGTCGATTCAGTCGACTGAAGTGTAGTTAAATCAGAGCAGATCAGCAGCACGAGCAAGGGGGAGAGCAGCAGCGCAAGCGAGCGAGCGAGAGCCGGAGCAGCAGCAGCAGCTGGGCGAGCGAGCGATCGAGCGAGAGCCGGAGCAGCAGCAGTAGCAGCGTGAGCGAGCGAGCGAGAGCCAGAGCAGCAGCAGTAGATCTGGCTGGTACGGACGCCACCGCCGAAGGGGCCTCGCACTGGGGGAGAGCCACCGTGGAGATGTCGCCCGCGGCGCCGGCTTCAAGGTAGCCGCTGCATGGGGGTGCGGGATGGAGCACCGTTAGTGCCGGGAGGTCGAGTTAAGGAGAAGGTGCGATGCGATGAGTGTACAACCTCTTTGGTGGCGCCGAGTAGGCCTCGGCTTCCTGGAGTCGGTGAGGATGTTGTGGTTTCGGTGGAGCAGGTTAAGGCGGCGCTGTGGGGGTGGAGCAGACGCGATAGACGAGGCGATCATCGGGGCAGCTCCTTGGAGGTGGAGGACGGGCGGCTGAACTGGCGGGACGACGAGATGGACGAGGATCCTCATCCGGGGAGGTGGACGAGAGATGTCAAGCTGTTGCGGTGGACGACGTCATCGGGGATGAGGCTCCGGCTGGGCAGCAGTGAGGTGGCGGACGGAGGAGGGTGGGGTTTCGCGGCTGGAGCGGAGAGGTTATGGCGGCCTGGGATTTCGAATGGCAAAAAGGAGGCGATGGGAGGGGGTGAACCATGACTTAGGGACGCGCTTGTCCAAAATGTAGGGTGTGTTACAAAAGTACCCCCCCCCACCGATTTGAACTAGCGGCCCTTTCGGCTCAAGGTTAGAAGGGGGATTTCGCATGTCGGGATTTCGCAGCTAGAGGGAGTTTTCACGCGCGTTGTAATTTTGGGATAGCAAGGCGCGGGTTGTGAAGGCGCCAGTTTTGGGAGCACGATATCTGAATTTTCGGGATATAACAAGGCGCGGGTTGAATTTTAGAGACAAGCCTAACGTGTAATATTGTACTTGTACGTACCAAATCAATTGGCACTTCCCTCAACCAAAAAGAAAATGAAAAAATAAAACTATTCACACCACACAAAGAGAGAGTCTTGCCCCGTTTTACTATAAAAATGCTATACAAAGCTACTCCCTCCTTTCATTTATATAGGGCCTAATGCGTTTTTCGATGCTAACTTTGACCAAATATTAGAGCAATAATATATGACATGCAACTTACACAAAGCACACCATTAAATTTGTCTGTGAAAGGTTCTTTCAATGATATAATTTTCACATTATGCATGTCATGTACTATTAATCTTGTCAACAGTCAAAGGCGGTCTTAAAAACGCGTTACACCCTATATAGATGGAAGAAGGAGAGAGTATGAATCCATGTGATGTCCAATTAAATTTTTTTGCTTGCTGTATGATGCATGTGACCTACTCATACCAACATTTTAGTGCATTCCAAATGTCTATACTACCGCTGCAATTCGAACTGAATTTGAATTCGTTTCTCTATTTCAATAAGAATCTACAATCATGATTGTCGCCAACTTCAACCATCATTCATGTATTACCTTAATAACACACCAGATGATTACTATAGAGGTAGATATGAACTATTTGTACTACATGAAATCGAATTCTATTTTTTGAATACACTTGATGTTGATTCCAAAAAATAGTACATTTGATGTACTAACTATATATATTCATAATCCAAACCATGTTCCATATGTACACCATGTTTATCACACATAGTATAGTGCCCCGCCCCCTACATTATGACAAGTATTTAGACATGAGCTGCAAAAGCCACACATTAGCCCAAATTATGATCAATGTTCTATATATTATACATAGTACTAGCAAGGTGCCCATGCGTTCCACAGAACATCAACATGATCAAGGGGAGGCCTAATTTGCAAATATGGAGAGGGGTGTGGGTATATTTTTTCAAAATTGCCATAGTTTCCTTCCTATCCATCAGATATAAATCGGACGACCTATATTGCAGGATGGCACGCACACCATCATCAACAACTCCATTTTTTTATAAGAGTAGAGATAAAATATATTATATGTAGTATAACATGTTCATAACCACACCATGTGTATCACCGTTATATATATTCACATATGCGTCGGCTTAAAACACTATGATAAATTCTTCAAATATCTGAATTCTCTTTTTCTAGTGAAGTATGATCTCTATTCGTCTTTTACACCCACACAATCCTCTTATCTTTGTAGCTAGTACTAACTTTCTCTCGTGCATGCACACGCCCGCATCCCTCTCACCCTCCCTCAGCATTCTCTAGCTCCATCGCGCAAATTCGTATTTTCACCTTAGGTCGTTCACCCATGGTGTGTGTAGGCCCGGCTCCTTCTTTACGGCACACATCGATCGATATGCCTCTGTAGCCAGGTGTGCCTAGCACAAACACAAGCTTCCCCTCTTCTCTTATCACCGTCCATGCCTCACTCCCACCACTCTATTCATGGATCTCGTACTCGCACACTCCTTCCCCCTGGATATAGTATGACTCTCGAACCACCTCCTAGATGCATCCCTCTCTCTCTATCCTTCTCCCCGTGCCTCATTTGCTTCTAACATACTCATGCATGTATACTGATTGATCTCCCAACATATACCTAGGTCGACTTTAAATATTCCCCCCATCGATCGGCGTACCTCACAAGTTATGTCTCTCCTTTCTCTGACAAAGGATGATTGATCTTCCTATGTAGTTACGTCTGCTTACCACAGCCATATCGTCCCCCCTCATCATTTGTGCATGCCTCCTGACCCGTCTCTCACACGCACGTGCACAGACAGGCAGCCATCCCCTCTCTTACTGATATTGCAGGCGTGCCCTCCAATTGTCTAGCAAGCCTATCCCACCATTTGTTAGAAGCAACTCCACTACCACCCCCTCCAACAATCTAGCTCTTTCTCTCTCCCAACCTTATTCCTCTCCTACACATATGCATGGATGCCGATCGATCTCCCTTAATACATGAGGTAGATCAATCTCCCTTAATACATGAGGTAGGCCTCTCTCCTCCTCCACACATATACCAGCCATTGTACCTCTATAGTTAATTAGGCCTCCCTCCCCCCACCACACACCGATAGTCGAGCGCTGTAGGTAGGTATCCATGCCACAGAGACAAACTGCACATGTCCCCTCTCACGTTCCAGTAGGCCATCCACTCTATATCTTTGACATGGGCACACACAAATTCGATGGCACTCTTTATCGATCGCGCACGCACACACACACACATCATCCCTCTCTTCGATTCTATGGACACCTCAAGCCGATGATACCTCCACTCTCTTCTCGTGGATCACCCCCTCTATATATATGATATATCCATGACTATTTCACACACATTGCATATGTTACATTTTTTGATTGACCCCCCAAAACTCTCACGAACCCACACACTATATCTCTCTACATTTGTATCTCTCTCACACAACCCCACGTAGGTGGTGTAAGTATACAAGAAGAGAATAGGTGCATCATGCACATACTCACGCTTCGTGCCCAGCCACACCCGCGCGGGTACACGGTGGAGCTCATTTCCGTACGAAATGGCAGCCCACGTGCTAATTTGAACGCATGTAGCGGTTGTTTACCTACGGAGGTCGTGTACCACGCGTGCACAAAACAAAGTTCGACTTGATGCGTTGGCGCGTTATTTTGAATAAAGTTATATCGCTCAATGGCACGTACACAGAATATAAAATGATTTTTATGGAGAAAA
Organism: Triticum aestivum; assembly: GCF_018294505.1. NCBI lineage: Eukaryota > Viridiplantae > Streptophyta > Magnoliopsida > Poales > Poaceae > Triticum > Triticum aestivum. The sequence continues at coordinate 197,016,488 of NC_057809.1, read as the reverse complement.
AGATAGTCCGCTCCACTATATACAATGGAGCCTGCCTTCCTTGTTTGTCTCTCTTCAGAGTATCTCACACAAGGCTGAGGTGGGCTCTCTCTCTCTCTCTCACCGTTGGTCACTGATCCGGACGCATCATGTCCATTGGTGGAAAGGGAGGACGCGCATCGTTTCTCTGTTCGACGGCGCCGAGGCAGCACGTCCCGATCTGCGGTACACACTGATGTAGGGTAGGAACCCTATGGGTCGATCTTTCATGAAAGGAGTGGATCCCGCGATGAACACGAAGAACACAAGGAGGGAAACCAGGGGAAAATCACGAGGGGAACACAAGAGAACACTCAAACCAACAAGAATGATCACACATGCGCTAGATCCATGAACACAAATGAAGATACAAGATCCAAAGTCAACAACTGACGATACATAGGTAGCCGGTCTTCTCCGTGATGAGGTCTTGAGTTCTTCTCCAAAAGGAGGTCTTGAATCCAAAGGGATCTTCTCCGTAGAGGCTGCAGTCTCTCTCGTGGAGTAGATCCGATATGGATGAGCGTAGATCTATCTCTAAATTGAGCTAAACCAACGCTAACCCTAGAAAGGAGGAGGTGGAGGAGTATATATAGTCTAGGTCCACGAAGGGGTAAGTGAGGGGTGAAAGGGTACATGGGCATCGGCTCGAGTGTCTGCGCGCAGGCAGGGCCGGATGTTCCGGGGACGGCCGGAAGGTCCGGGCGCCGGAGGTTCCGAGCGAAGGTCCGGGCTAGCCAGAGAGTTGGCACACTCTTGGATGGCTTCGGTGCAGGAGGGCCGGAAGCTCTGGGATGGCCGGAGGTTCCGGTGGCTGGAAGTTCCAGGCAGCGGCCGGAAGTTCCAGGCTTTCCGGAAGCTTGTCCAGGCTTCTTCTTCCTTCTCTTCCACGCTTCCCTCCCGGATGGTGTAGGTGATCCTTGGCGCTTGCACTCCTCCTCGTCATCCGTGAAGCTCCGACAATACCTATGCATGCACGATGGAGGGTCAAGTAGTATACCATCCTCGAAGGGGTCAAGTGAGCACGTGTAAAGGAGAGGATTCACCTTCATGTATGTGAAGTAGATGTCGCACGTGTCACTTGCCGAATGAAATCTTGACATGGTGATGTCCATAGGATGCTCCGCATCATCTCCTCCCCCTTGGGAAAGATCTGACCTCGGATCGAAATCCAAATCACCATGGGAAAGAGATGGCGTCACCATGTAGGAGTGGTCGATCACCAAGTTCTCATCATCTTGAAGTTCTAAATGGGCACTCTCCAATGTCGCACCGTCTCGGGATTCCTTCAAAAGGAGAAAAGACAACAAACACTTGGAAAAACAAATGTGGCTAGCATTAGTGCAGAACCAAGCATTCAAGCGGTGATTCACCAAACAAGTGTCGTCATCATGCAAAGCATATGGTGTGACAAAGGATTGCGACATGGCATGTAAGCATATCAATTGAGCACAAGCAAAGAAATCATGGGGACAAGCATGTGAATGTGAGGCAGTGATGCAAATATGTGTGATAAGAGAAGAAGCATCTACCTCAAGTTCATAGCAAGCATTCACAAATTGCTCAATGTAAGGTCGATGGTAGGCATAGGAATCATTCACAACACCAAGTAAAATGAAGTGTCTAAACACATGGGTCAAGTGCAAGACAATCCAAGCATAACGTGCATAGGGTGTAGTGAAGAAAGTGTGGCACTCGACACAATAGAAAGAGCAATTGTTCATCATGTGTGAGGCAATAAAGGCAAGCATGTAGCAATCAATGGGACATGGCATATGTGAAGTGATGACATTGTTGCAACCAAACATATGGGAGGAGCAAGTAATCCAAGAATTGGATGCAACACACAAGGCATATATATCATGATGCATGGAATGGTGAAAATGACAAGTTGAAGCAAGATCTCTAACATGTGTGCAATCAAGTGGTCCAAGATGAAAAATAAGTCTCATGGTGCAAGCAACACAAGTAGTATGATCCGCAATATCCATGCTCAAGAAAGATGTCACCTGGAAGGCGTGTCCTTGTGCATTCTTCACAATGCCGAAGTGGTAGGAAAGGTGTTGTAGAAGCAAGCTGTGGTCGAATGTATGAGGCTCGCTCTCAAGAGCTCGACTGGTCAACTCATGTGAAGCGGAAGTCGACACAAGGTCCAAGTATCCTACACATGCACAAAAGAAAGCAAATAATGTATGCGCATGGTAGATAAACACATCATCCATCATGATGGTTCTCTTCTCTTGCACATAACCATTAGAAGCACAAGTGCATGAATAATATGATGCAATAATGGCTATATTCATGGCACTAGGTATATGGTGCAAAGAGGTAAAACAAGCATGCTTCACAAAAATATGTCAAAATATCCAAATATGTGTGAGAATGCTATGGGGGCAAACTCATTATCAAGAATAGGGGCATTGTTGCACTCAATACATGTCAAATCATCTAGCATGAAAGAGGCAACATATGGAGAGATATGACAAGAAGCAATAATAATCATGTGCAAAGCATGTAGATGGTTGTCATCAACCGCATGAAGCGAGCAAGTACGAGTCATCGGTGATGCAACAAGGCAAGCAATCATAGGAAACAAGTCGTGCAAGCTAGTAGTGCGAAGATGCAACATACTAGAGGAAATCATGGCAATCATGTCATGTGAGCAAATAATAGGCATAGGCAATGCACATGACATATCGCAAGCACGAACACAAAGCAAGATCATAGTATAATCATAGGCATGGGGCACAAAGCAAATGTGGCAATAACAAGTGATATCTCCACCAAGCTTGCAAATACACATACAAGTAGTAGAATCAATCATCATGTGTAATGCAAAGCATGGGTCACAAATGCATGGAAAAGGCATGGGAATGAGCATATCATGCAAAGTGAACATGGCAAGATGGTCATAGAATATGTAATGGACAATAATCCGTAACCATGTGAGGGACATGTAGAATAAATGCGTGAAGTCTTTGCGTGAAGAAAACGGTGGGAAGGATAATCCATGGGATCCCAAGTCATCATTGCTCTCTAGAGCTCGTTTTGTCAACTCGTGGGATTGCGAGGTTGACAAGTATTCATGGGTACCTACACAAAAGAGACACAAACCAAAGAAATTGTGCGCATGGTAAATGTACACATCATCCATCATGATGTGTATTTGCATGTGGAAGTTAGCACAAGATAAGCATCGCTCAAAGAAATTTCATGCATGGTATAAGAACATGTCATCCATCATGAAAGAATAGTTATTGTGTATAACATGGTGGGGATGCAAATTGAGCATACAAGTATATGGCACATCAATAGCATGTTTATTCATGGGAAGCATATTGTGCACATAAGTATTGGGATCATGCAATGGATGGGAGTGATTAAAATCTCCAAACATGTATGAGGAAACTATGGGGGTCTCCTCATGAGCAATAATGGAAACATCATATGGAGAAAATGGACAATATCCAAAACAATGCATATCCGAAGCTAGGTGGTTATGGCATGGCATATGAGATAAATGATGCAAAGGTAGCATGTCAATATCATCACAAGAGAAACAAATGCCAATAACCATAGGCTTGTCACCTATGCCATATGTGCAAATTGGGTTTATTTTAATAGCATATGCATAGTCACTATGAAGAAATTGCAAATATGACATATGATTGATCTCATGCATAGCATATGACAAGTCAAGCAGATTGGCAAACATGATGTGACCTGAAGAATTGTCACAAGAAATCCTATGCAACATGGCATCACAACTAATAGACTCCACATGACAATCATCAAACTCATCATAAATGGGTAAATCATCGCATGGGGAAATCATACTAGCATGAAGCATGTCAATAGGGGGATCAACATCATGCAAGCCATCAATGTCAAGAATGTCCACTAGTGGGACTAGAGCATCACCTTCACCTATGTTACCTTATTCATTCCACTCAAGTGGTGTAGGTGAGGTGGGAAAGACCAAATGGTGGTCATCTTCATCTTGATGGAACCATGTGGGGGTGCATCATATTCCACCATGGCCATCGTCTTGTCCAAAGGGAGGACGAACTCATCGCGAGTCGGCGCGTCATCATAGATGGGACCTAGCACCAAATGAGAAGACACGATAGAGGTAGATATCAAGTCGTTAGTGTTGAAAGTGGCCTCACATGACCTATTAACTATCTCACTCTCTCTATGTGGTGGTTCACTCACTCCCACAAAATAGGTGCACTCAATCTCACATATGGTGGAGTCACTCATCTCACTCAAGTGGTGGGGGTTGTGGCTCTCCTCACATGGGAATAGTGGCAACACATCACATATGGGGCTAGTGGTGAAGTCACTCTCACTCTCAATATGGTGGCTGAAGGCACTCAAATCATCACATGTCACCGTGGTCGAAGGGAAAATCCCATGCTCAACCATCTCGTTGTCGTCGCCGTGGATGAAGGCCGAAGATGGCACATCATCACTCTCGCCTCCTAAGATGGAAGCATCATCCTTGCTCGTCACCATGTCGCTCGCCTTCAAAGATTGGTCCTCAAATGGCTCTGTAGTCGTAGTCATCGACGCACTGTCTTGACAAAGAGTCGAAGTAGACTCGGCACCATCAATGCCACAAAGAGGGATGGCGGTGAAGTAGAACTTGGAAGCATTGCCTTGGAGCTCGTCGGGCTTGGAAATCTGTGGTGGTACTAGCCTCATGCTCGTTCTCATGGAGCTTGGTCATCATGAAGTGAGCTTGGGGTGGAGAAGCATTGGCCTTCATGAGTTCTTGTTCCGCCTTGAGAGCACCAATGTAGTTGTCGTCGAGGGACTTGTAGTTCGCGAGGAAGATCATCTTGGAGATGTCGTTGTGCAATCCCATCATGAAGTGGAACTTCATCGAAATGGGGTTGTCCACGCCGGCTCGTCGCAAGGCAATCTTTATCTCCTTGAAGTACTCGTTGATGGACTTGGATCCTTGGATGGTGTACTCCAATTGGCATTGAAGTTGTTCCATGTAGGTTGGAGGCACGAACTCTCGGCGCAAAGCTCTCTTCGTCTTGGGCCAACTCATGTCGTAGGTCTTCGAATGTGCGTGAAGCCACCATGTGGACGCGAAGTCGTGGAAGTTCCTTATGGTGCACTTCACTTGATCTTCGAGAGGAACTTGATGTAGCTTGAGGTAGTCGTCCATCAAACGCTCCCACTCGAGATACTCCTCGGGTTCTATAGTTCCATAGAAAGGAATCTCATGGTCGATGTCGAGGTCGTAGTAGCTCGTGGAAGTCGTGGACTGGAGCTTGGGGAGCTTCTCTTTAAGTGCTTGTGGGCTAAGATGCCGTATGTCCATAGGCGAAGATGCCTTGAAGTCGCTTGGCGAAGATGCTAAGGGACATCGTGAAGTCGTTGAGCGGTTGTTGGTGTTGAGCTCTTGACCTTCACATTCGTGGTGGTGATGGTGTCGATGCCGATGTGACCTTGCCGGAGATGGTAGCCCAGAAGCGTGTGTACTTGAGCGTCTTCTCAAAGATGAGGAAGATCTCTTGTAGAACTTGATGAGGTCTTTGATCTCCTCCATTTGAGCTTGCATCTTGGCGTCGTTGGAGTTGTTCGTGGCATCGAACTCATTGTTGTTGCTGTAGACCGAAGATGAAATGCCTTGCCTATCCATCACTCCAAGAGAAAAATGTGAGTGGTAGAAAGAGAAGAACGAATACCAAATGTACCTTGACCGAAGTTGAAAGTGGATCAATGATCACTCCAATGTGGACAAGGAAATAGCACAATTGGTACCAATTCTTGTCGGTTTCTCACACCTACACAAATAAGGCTTATGGTGGAGCTCGGTGAGGATAGTGGCACAAAAATTTAATGCAAAATGTTAGCAAGAGTCAATAATGTTGAAAGAGATTCACAAATTCGCAAGTGTAACAAGTAGACCAATAGCAATGAATGGCACACGAAAACGCACACACGGATAGATAAATGGGGTCGTGCGACCAAGGATGAGCACAAAATGTGGAAACCACGGAAAACGCTCGTGTTGCACAACTCAAGAGAGACGCTAGCATGATTGCTCAATAGGCAGATACGACACTTGTGCACAACCTATAAGATGCAAAATGTATGAACTTTCTATCCCAAGTATGCTATATATGTATGATGTTCCGGTGCTATGATCCAAGATGATATTATATGCAATGTGGTATGATGCTATGGCTATTGCTTACAAGCTTCTTTGCTCTTTCTCTTTTGCTTAAAAGCTTATTCTTTTTTGTATATGGCCACTTCGCGAAATGCACAAACCAAGATAGCGATTGTGTACATGCGGGAACATACTTGAGGCACACGAGATGGTATGATACCAATATGATATGGTATGTATGCAATGTATGGTGTAGATCACTAATGTGCACAAGTAACGTTGCCGGCAATAATCAAATGGCTAGTCTCGATAGGTAAGTGACGCAAAATGGGCTAGGGGTTATCAATGCAATGGCAAGGGAATATACAATGGAGGGATACCACGACACCAAGATGATATGGAGGTTACCGTCCATGTCGATGATGAGTGGTGGTGATCTTGATGGAGATACCAAGATGATGGAGACTCGTCCCTAAGTAGCTGAAACACCTTAGGAAACGGAAAAACCTCGAACTCAAAATCTCAAATGTCAAATGGTGGTAGCGGGAATGCAGTGGTGGTTGCGGAAGCTCAATGGGATTGCTGAAATGCAATGGTGGGTTTTGCGAGTAGGCAATTCGGAAATGGAAGGTAAGGTGGTGGACTATACATAGTGTCGGAGTTTGAGGCACGGTCCCTAAGTATCCGAAACACCTTAGGAGACACAACTCACAACACAAACAAAATTGGGTTAAGTTGGGGTGGCGGAAGTGTATGGTGGGCAAGCCTATGCGGAAGTTATGGTGGTGCTTGATGAGGAAGCAACCTTCCCTAAGTAGACGAAACACCTTAGGAGACTTTAGTCACAACTCAAACAACCGCTAATGCTATGGGGAACAGAAATTGGTTAGGTTGCGGAAGTCTGCGGTGGTGTAGCGGATAATGTGGTGGAAGCCCTAGGCAAAGATGCCAAAATTCACAAAATTTTATGGTGTCAAAAGGTGGTGAAACCAAGGTGAGGTCCTCGGGCACGTCGATAGCTTCAAAACGAGCCAAAGAACACTCAAATCGGAGTTCGGAGTGAAAAGTTGTGATGAAAACGGTGAAAGAGGCTGATGCTGAAATTCTGTGTAATGTTTCTGGTTAGGCCGGAAGTTCCGGGCTCCGGAAGTTACGGGGGGTGGCCGCAAGTTCCGGGGGTCGCGAAAAAAGTCTCGGGGAAGCCGGGGGATTTTGGGTAAACTCTCTGTTTAGCCCGGAAGTTCCGGGGTAAGGACGGAAGTTCTGGTGGACGGAAGTTCCGGGGGAGTTCGGAAGTTCCGGGGGTCGTGGAATTTCTTCCGGGACAAACCCTAAATTCCAGATCTGAGAATGGGGGGGGGGAACTCGATTTTCAGGGTCAAAATTGGGAAGATTTCATGGATAGAAATGGGGGGAGATGGGGAATGCTAGATCCACTCATAACACAGCGAATCCATGGATCAAAATCAACAAAACATCATCAAAACCAACAAATCACAAAAAAATTGGGGCTATTTTTGTGGGGATTTTCTAATTAGGGACAAAATCAATAAAATTAGGCTAGCAAACAAAGAGGGGAGGCTTCGAAATCATGATCAACGTGGCTCATGATACCAAGATGATGTAGGGTAGGAACCCTATGGGCCGATCTTTCATGAAAGGGGCGGATCCCGCGATGAACATGGGGAGGGAAACGAGGGGAACACAAGAGAACACTCAAACCAACAAGAATGATCACACATGCGCTAGATCCATGAACACAAAGGAAGATACAAGATCCAAAGTCAACAACAGATGATACATAGGTAGCCGATCTTCTCCGTGAGGAGGTCTTGAGTTCTTCTCCAAAAGGAGGTCTTGAATTCAAAGGGATCTTCTCCGTAGAGGCTACGGTCTCTCTCGTGGAGTAGATCCAATATGGATGAGCATAGCTCTATCTCTAAAATGAGCTAAACCAATGCTAACCCTAGAAAGGAGGAGGTGGAGGAGTATATATAGTCTAGGTCCACGAAGGGGTAAGTGAGCAGCGAAAGGGTACATGGGCATCGGCCCGAGTGTCTGCGCGCAGGCAGGGCCGGATGTTCCGGGGACGGCCGGAAGGTCCGGGCGCCGGAGGTTCCGGGCGAAGGTCCGGGCAGGGTCCGGGCTATCGAGAGAGTTGGCACACTCTTGGAAGGCTTCAGTGCAGCAGGGCCGGAAGCTCCGGGATGGCCGGAGGTTTCGGTGGCCGGAAGTTCTGGGCTTTCCAGAAGCTTGTCCAAGCATCTTCTTCCTTCCCTTCCATGCTTCCCCCGCGGATGGTGTAGGTGATCCTTGGCGCTTGCACGCCTCCTCGTCATCCGTGAAGCTCCAGCAATACCTATGCATGCACGATGGAGGGTCAAGTAGTATACCATCCTCGAAGGGGTCAAGTGAGCACGTGTAAAGGAGAGGATTCACCTTTATGTATGTGAAGTAGATGTCGCACGTGTCACTTGCCGAATAAACTCTTGACATGGTGATGTCCATAGGATGCTTCGCATCACACACCGTTCTCTCTGACCAAGCTTCGGCGCGGTAGGGCCTACGCCACCTGCTCACTGCCGCGGTATGGGTAGATTCCGCCCGCCGCCACTCACCTAGTTACATCCCGACGACCTCCAGGTATCCCCTCCGGCCTTGCTCCACTGCCCATCTTCCCACGTTGCTGCATATGGATCTTCCATACTTCTTTGCCCAAACGTAGCTTGTCCGACGTACTTTCCATATTGCAATCTCGTCCTCACACCGTTTTAGACAAACACAACCGTGTTGTTGTCTTCCCTTAGGACAAGGAATATGCTTCTTTTTTGTCGTTGCATGTGTCATCAACTGTTATTGGTCAGTAATTGTTTCCTTTCTACCTCTTTTTTGCAAACAGGGCTATCCATTTCACCTCGTTGCTATTGCGATCTTTTCGTGAACTGCACAAATCACATTTTTCTTAAGTGTTTTGTGCAGTTGTACTAAAATGTCACGCGGGCAACGTCTCTACATTTCAGTGCGACTGCACAAAGGGAGATTGGTTTTGCTCTATCCTCCTCATCCAACTCCGAGCCTAATCTTCTCCAACTAGTTAGTCTTAAGAGAGACTGCAAAGGTGACCGGCTTCTATTTGTGTGTTTATTGTTTCATCAATAGTCCTCTATTATCATAATCACACTTAATATCTTTGGAATAGGGACGCTCAGCTCTATTTTAGTGGAACTGAACAAAATGATCAGAATGTTGCATGCTCCAGATAGCTACTTTTTTCCCAACATGCCTTATTGATTTAGACAGAGCTGGGGGATGTTGCTGCCAATGAAAGCATGGATCAATTTTAATTTAACACATTCTCACAACTTTGTCTTCAGTTGTGATGTAAATATTAGCTCTGATCTGCTAATAATTGAGATGCATTAGCAAGGAAGTTAGTTTTCTATTGTTTCCGAAAGAGCATCGATGGCAAGACACACGAAACAAAAGCCGAAAGCTCACACCATTGTACAATTTCATGTCGCTAGAAAATTATTTGTATAGTACGTCAATTATGTAAACAAATGCTGGAAGCTTGATAGCATTGCTAGAAGCCTCTTAGGCATCTGGGTCCATGTGCCATGCACAAAATTATACTCCTCCGTTCCTAAATATTTGTCTTTTTACAAATTTCAAATGGGCATATTTTAGAGTGTAGATTCACTCATTTTCTTCGTATGTGTACTCCATCCGTTCCTAAATATTTGTCTTTCTAGATATTTCAGCAAGTGACTACATACGGAGCAAAATGAGTGAATCTACACTCTAAAATATGTCTATATACATCCGTATGTAGTAGTCCATTTGAATCTCTAAAAAGACAAATATTTGAGTAGTCACTCGTTAAAATCTCTAGAAAGACAAATACTCCAGAGTATATTTAAGAACCGAGGGGGTAGTGCACAGCCGCATGGGAGACTCAGCCCGGTCGTTGCGCCGCATTAATAGTGAGTAATGAGCAGTCAAATCATAAGCCCCACCTTTCCCACTGTAAGTTGCTCGGAAGAAGCAACAATCAATATGCTCTTCTTTGAATCCGCTCATACTACTCTATCCGTCACTGTTCATAGAGCGCGCTTCAGAAAAAGAAAAAAATCTCTGCGACCAAGGCGACAAGCGATCGGCCTGAAAAATAGCATTGGTAGTTATAGCATGGCGCCTAACACTAGAGGAAATAATGCATACACACATGCATGCAGTGCTTCCACCCCGGGTACACACATGCATGCACTTACTCCACTCCGTAGTACATCGAGAGAAAATTGTGCACTTGATTGCAGTTACAACGCCCTAATTAATTGAGCATTAAACCAAACGCGTCTAAAGTCTCTCTGGTGGTGGAAATGCATTGAGAGAAATGCATCATAATGAAGTGCGCCCTGTAAACTGTGATAGAGGGAGGAGTAGTATGAAGGTGCAAAACCAAGTACGCGTATGGCCAGTCGGTCAACGCACCTCCTCTTGGCATATCACTGACATGTGGGACCGGAGTGTGAGCAAACCGATCTCAATTGATGGCAAAATGGCCAACCTGCCGTTCCTTGAGAGAGACGAGGAGCGATAACACACAGACAGGCTCGCACGGAGGCCAAGATATATTCGAGCATGGTTGATCGATATCATCATTACATGTTGGGCTGCCATTTTCCGCCCTTCTCCGGAATAAATGTGTACTTTATCAGAGATTAAAAAAATAAGAGTACAGATGCTCCACCATGCGGTTCTAGCAGTAGTACTACTCGTACTACTAAACCTTGCGCTTGGCTCTTCGCCTCTTCGTGAAGTCGAACAATGATGGTACTCCGCATGTTCGGTACTACAGTGTATGCCTCTGGCAATCTGACACCGAATGAACTGATGCATGTCCACCGCCTGGGCGAGGGTAGGTTGCATTAGTCAAAAGGCATAAGCGAGCTTCACCTTGTCCTACAAGCTTCTCCTTGTTCTATGAGTTGACGGGACACACCAAAAAGTAGTGCTAGTCCATACTCCCTCCTTTCCGGTTAATATGGCTTAATGTTTTTTGTGGGTAAATGAGAGAGCTTTATTCATATATAAGCATTCTTAGGACGATTAGCCAAGACACTAGTCACTAGGAAGTGAGGTACCCCGCAAAAAAAGAAGTAGGAAGCGAGGTGTTTCATCAAGCCAGCTCTCGGCCACATTCAAAGTGCAGCAAGCACGATTCGCACAAAGATGCGCCGCAAGGTTTGGTGACCTGTTTACATGCTAAATAACAAAAAAAAGAGGAAATATTACCGAGCGCTCCTATTTGTAACAGGATATGAGGCAGAATTAAGCGAGAATTGTGGCGAGTGTTCCATGCAATCAACTTCCATTTTCACATGCGAGAACCCTCGAAGAGAACCAAATGTGTTGAAGATTGCTTTATCACATTTTTAAAATATAATAAGAGTGCAGACCCTCCTTCATCCGGTTCCTAGTACTAGTATAGTACATACCTCTATACACTATAGTAGTAGTATAGTACTAGAAAACTTTGCGCTTGGCTGTTCGCCTCTTTGGGAAGTCGAACAATAATAGTACTAGTATAATGTATGCTTCTGGCAATCTGACACCGAATTAACTGTTGCACGTCCACCGCCTGAGCGAGGGAGAGCTTGCATTAGTCAAAAGTTTCTCCTTGTCCTGCGAGCCACCACGTTCAAGCTTCTCCCATCTTACAAGCTTCTCCTCGTTCGGCAAGTTGACGGGACACATCAAAGTACTGCTAGTCCATACTGCCTCCTCTCCGGTTAATATGGCTTAATTTCAAACAAGATAAATACACTGTCTGTCATTGTGTATTTGTAAAAATACAGTCAGTGGACTTCATAATACGCTCATTGCTCTCAATATATACATTTTCCAGTGTTTATACGGTCACTAGCCCACCCTGGCTGAGTATGTGTGTGCATGCACATGTAGGTTGAGCACTTGAGCATGACTGTGTGTGTTCCGTCATGTGCTCGGACATGCATGCATTAGGGTGTCGCACGCGTTTTTGCGTCCATGTGTATGTGTGCCTATTGCACACACGTAGGGGGAGTACGTGTAGGGGCCACTAAAGGAGCAGTCAAATCACATAGTAAGTTAGTCGGAAGAAGCAACCATCATTTCACTCTTCAATGACACATACGCAATATAAAATGGTTGATACGGAGAGAAAAATAAAACCACTATATATACACTAGCAGGAGCCTAAGCTACAAGCCTGCTTGCTTGGGTTGCTCTCTTCACAAGCATAGAAGGACGGTGGCCACACCGCTGGTCAAATATCCGGCCTGATCTCACAGCTGGGGGAAGGGAACAATGTTCTGCGTAAACACAGTCGACATCGGCAAGGGAGAAAATCCACAGTCGATGCGTCCCAATCGGGGGTCACCGCGATATGTGCCGATGCCGTGTCCCAACCGCCCTTCTAGCTACAACCCGATGTCCCAGGTAGTCCATCTTCCTTTTGGAGCCGGCTTGCTCCACTGTCGCAGCTCCCCATGTAGCTCCATCTCCATGTCGATCTTTCTCCACTTGTACCGGCTTCTACTTGTGATGAGTTTATGTCTCATGAACAAGTGCCAGTACTATTATTCTAATCAAACTTCTTCAATATCTTTGCCATCAGGGATGCTCAGCTCGATTTTAGTGGAACTGCACAAAAGCATCGTATGATCCGAGGGTGCCAGCCGTCTTTCTTCGACAGGTTCTACCTGGTCAGGAAATTAAATCGTGTTTAGGGTTTAGGGTTTAAGTTGTAGTGACCCCATTAGTAGTTTTTCTTTCGTACACACTCTCACAACTTTTGTCTTTAGTTGTGAAGTAAATATTGGCTATGATCTGTGAATCATTGAGATGCATCAGCATGCGTGTTAATTTTCCTTTGTATTTGATGGAATGTTTGGAATGTTGTAACGGGGCAACCTTGGAGTAGGAATGAAAATGGAGTGGAAAGTTTCCGTTTTTCCAGAGAAAAAATGGAAACGGAGAGAAACCAATGTTTCGTTTCGTTGGATCGCGCCATCGAGCAAAACCAACGTTTAAATCACGAAAATTCTAAACCCACACGCTTTTATTGGGCTCTTTAAATCACGTTTGTCGCGTTCGTGTCTCACCCTCCTCCACGGCTCGACCCCATATGGTCGCTCGGCATGCCACTCACCGCAAACCGAGTATACGATAACTTTCCCGCCTGCTTGTCGATGGATCGCGCCATGGAGTACTAGTACTACTGGAAGATATTGACGAGTTGGGGGAGGACAGCTAGCTGTAGCACGGACTCCCAAGAACTTTTTACATGCATGTTGTGGCCAGCTATTGCGACCTTTGAATGCGGAGCAGTCGCGTGCACCAGGAAGCGGCACGGGCGACACTCTCTCGGCTGAGTGCCGCTTCAATGCCGGCACTAGTGAGAGGTCGCGTCCGCTTTGGCCGGGCATGAATGCGGCACTGACCGTTTCGAGTGGGAAGCACGCGTGGGTGATGAAGAGGGTTCGGGTTGGTCAGGAGCGGCCATGCCAGCGGTCCGGACGCCCGCAAACAAGAGATGTTGTATGTTAATATTGCCGCGTATATAATTAACAACGTAAATAATGTGCCAGTTGGACAAATATGATTGGAGATGGATATGGAAATGGAATTTTACGTAAACACGGATATGCATGTCTATGTCTATGTGTGTGTGTGCGCGACGACTCTCACGACCTAGAAGCGGGGGCGTGTTTTTGATCGAGTTTTCTTTCTTGGTACGTTAAAAAATTGTCTGCCAGTTTTTGTTTCTTTTTTTCTGGGAACGTGCTTATTCTATTTAAAACCACTGCTATGGTGAGATTTTTTTACTCCATTATAGCCTCTTGTTTGATAGAGTTTCTCGCGTCTCGCTCTCTCACCGTCTCCATATCAAAACAAGATGACAGTGTGCACACTATCTCTCTCCTCACCGGTGGTCACAGATCCGGCCGAATCCCGTCCACTACGGGAGGTGAGGAGCTGCAGCATTGACGTTGTCACCGTCGGTGATGGAGGAAGCCGATGCGCACCATCCTCTCGGAGCCGGCGCCGGCGCGGACGAAGGTCCTCCATGCCCTTGTTCGTCGCCGGCGTGTGGGCAGATCCTGCCCGCCCGCCTAAGCGACATCTCGCCCACCCGAGGTATAACTTCTTGTACTGGTCCAGCTCCCCAGGTCGCTGCATGCAGGTTTTCTTCTATGCGACTACTCCCTAGCTCCCCATGTATAGTAGCTAGGGTTCATCGGCTGGTCCAACATGACCTACTATTATAGAGGAAATGCCACTCGAAAAGTTGTCCTAATTTATGCCTCGGTGGAGGTATACATGTTGTTTCGACAAAAAGTACATGGTGGTTGTGCGGTCATTGTCCATATGCTCCTATTGTTGCTGCTAATCTAATACTATCACTCGTTAAATGAAGAAATGCTTTTTTTCTCGGGTATGCTGGTTTAGTTCCCATCAAGATAATCATGATGCTTCTATTTGTTGGTGTACTTTTCATAATTCTTATTGAAAATTGAGATGTCATTGTTAATCTTTTAAAACAAAGTAACAACACTATATCCCTTTTTTATATTTTTGGAAACAGCGATGCGTATCTCCATACCCGGGCATGTCTTCCCCAATTTTAGTGGAACTGCACAAAATTGGATGGCCATTGTTGTTCCGCCTCACTGTCCTCTGCCACGTGGTTCTTCCTTCCTCGAGCTTGATTACTGAGAAGAAACAAACCACAGTGAGGATTTGTCGAACTTCATAGGTGCCTCACCCAAACTTGATGCCAAATGGATGATGCATCACCACCATGACCTATCGATGCTCATGGTTGCGCCTCATGGTTGTGTCGGCTGGTGAAGCTGATCGATTTTCAATGAAAAACAAGCCATCTTCCATCCGTGCTCTTTGCTTGTTACCCACAAAGATGATATCCTTCGTCAGTTCACCTTGGTTGCATTGGAGACGCAGTCGTCTTTCATGTTGGTGCAATTTTATCACACAATTGGCTATGAACCAAATGTTTCCTCGATGAAGGATCGACGTTGGTACTAAGAGCATAAGTTTTGTATTGATTTATAAGCCTTCTCACAACTTTGTCTCCAGCTCCCCTGTAATTTTATTTGTCCAGCTATTAACTTTGATTAAAAAAATGGTGTGGACTAAAAACCCGGATGGACGTAGTAGCCCTCCATTTTTATTTACTCCGCATATTAGATTTGAGTGGAGTCAAACTTTGTAAAGTTTGACCAAGTTTAGGCCGAACACAACAAATCATATTTATTAGAGAGGGCAAACTGTACATACTCTCAAACCTTTCCGATAATTAAAATTAAAATTATTTATATGTACACACTCTCACACGTTTCCGATAATTTGGCGCATGTGTGGTTGTTCACTTAAGGAGGGTAGTGTACCGCATGTGAAGGACAGGAAGTGTGACCAGGACACGTGGATCGTTAGTTCATCGGAAGTACTCCCTCCGTTCCTAAATATTTGTCTTTCAAGTGGTTTGAAATGGACTACCACATACAGATGTATATAGACATTTTTTACAGTGTAGATTCACTCATTTTGCTCCGTATGTAGTCATTTGTTGAAATCTCTAGAAAGATAAATATTTAGGAATAGAGGGAGTAGTAGTTTTCTTCACTGGTACGTTAAATAAAGAGTTTCGTTTCATACTTACACAATTTAAAATGATTGTTATGGAGAGAATAAGAAAACTACTCCACTATATATTAGTCGTATACACGAGTACTATATGGACGCAACTTCATTGACTTTAATGCACCTGCCTTTGGGTTTATGACAGGTGGGCCCAAAATGTGGCTGGCCCACCTGTCATACAGCCAAAAGCAGGTGCAGTTAAGGCACCGGAGCTCAGTCCATACTACAATATATATATATATATAAGCTGGAGCCTCAGCGCTTGTTCGCTAGGGTTTGCACTCTCCACACTCTCGCCGCACTACATATATATATATACACGCTGGAGGCTCGGCGTTCCTTTGCTAGGGTTTGCTATATTCACAGTCTCTCACCATCTTCACCAGATCTAAACAAGACTGTGTTGTGGCCTTTGTCTCTCTCACCCCCCTCACAGCCGGCGAAGGAGGCGTCCAGATCCCGTCACACCGGGAAGGGGAGGAGGTGCAGCGTTCACTCTATCGCCTTCGGCGAGGGAGGCAATCCACTGCCGGCTGTGCTTTTCTCTTTCACCCAGCGCTTGTGCGGGAGGGCCACCGACCCCTTCTTCCTCGCGGTCGTACATAGTGTGGGCAAATCCGACCTCCCGCTGCACGCCTTGCCACATCCCGACGACCCTAAGGTATAAGTTTCTTTGAAACCGTCATTGGTCTAGCTGCATGCAGATCTTTTTCGATTTTGTAGTCAAATCTAGGTCTTGGTTCAAAGAGGAAAGAAGGGTGCGATGGGGTGGAGCATGAATCTCGGACGTGGTTCAATGAGGAAAGGAGGGAGGGAAAGTAGTATAGACTAGCTATCCAGCCCCTTTGTTGGTCGAAAAGGGAAAAAGGGGGTAACCCATTACACACATCTGTAAGGAACTGAACTCTTTGTTTAAAAGGGAAAGAAACTGGGGGGTCGGGTAGTTTGTGCAGGACCAGATTTGCTGCCCTCACATAGGAAAAAGTTTCAAAGAGAACAAATATGGGACCAACGCAAATATGCTGCTTGGCTACATACTCTGCATCACCCATTTATATGTGTGGACGCACATGGTGTTGGCATGTCCCATGTCCCATCCACATGATCGTGTAGTGTGTTTTGAGATGTTCTACTACTTGTATTGGTACTATTTTAAATAAATGTTGAATTGAAGCTATTGTATTGCTCTCTTTTCCCATTAAGTAGTGAACAAAAATGGTACCAACCCAGACATGATGCTTGTTGCTTTGTTACAACAAACTCTGCATCACCCCCTTTATAAGTAGATGGAAGCACATGGTGTTAGGGATCGTGTCAGGACCCCGACTCAATGCCACATCGATCTAGCATGTAACACCTCATATCACTTTGCGGCCTCACGCACGGTATTCCCACGGGTGTCGCCTTACCTTTGCCTGGGACCGTTTGCGCCTTTTGGCACACGTATATGATAGTGTCGCTAGCATCCATATGATAAGGAGCCCGGGCTGACATGGCTAGTCGTAAACCCAAAGTGGCACAGACTTACAGGGACAGGCATCCATGACCCAGCATCGAACGTGTCGGTCATCAGCGAGTGAAACCAGGCTGTAGCACTGGGCTAGCAGGACTCCGGTGAACCGGGCTGTAGCGGGCTAACAGGACTCCGGTATTCATCGCGTGACATTTCCCCGAAGGGACAGACACAGGAACGAAGAAGGACACATGCCGGCCAGCCCAAGTGTTCCGGAGCAGTAGCAAGCTACCATGGCTCGGTGGAAACACTAGGAGACATTTCCCCGTAAGAGAGGCTACTAAAGATAAACAACTAGATGGTCAGATCCCACACATACCAAGCATTTCAATAACATACACACAATATGCTCGATATGTGCAACTACAACATGGCATCACAACATGACTCTACGACTCAAGTAATTTATTCAATAGGCTCCGAGGAGCGAGATATTACAAACATGGGTCTCATGACCCAACACTCAGAGCATACAAGTCAAAGCACAAGCGGAAGCTATCATGTCTGGGTACAGACATCTATAAATGAAAAAGGCTGAGAAGCCTGACTATCTACCAGATCCTGCCGAGGGCACAAGATCGTAGCTGAGGTAACAAGCTAAACGTCGAAGTCCACGCGGAACTACTAGCGAGACCGAAGTCTCTCTGCAAAAACATAAATAGGCAAACGTGAGTACAAATGTACCCAGCAAGACTTACATCAGAACTAACTACATATGCTTCATTATCAACAAAGGGGATGGTGGGGTTTAACTGCAGCAAGCCAGCTTTGACTCGGTGGCTATCCTGAACTACGACTGCAAGTAACTCTTTTGAGGTGGCGCACACGAGTCCACATATTCACCATATCAATACACCACTATGGATCTGCTCCCGTCTCCCTACGAGAACGCCATCCATAGCACTCACGCTTATCTTGCGTATTTTAAAGTATCCACTTTCACTTGTCTATGAACTGATATAAGCAACCTAGAAGTCCTTTTCCGCGGACACGGCTATTCGAATAGATGATGATAACCCTGCAGGGGTGTACTTCTTCACACACGCTCTCACCACTTACCGCCGTTTACACGACATGTACTCGGCAACCTTCAAGCGGAAGCCCAACGTGGGTGTCAGCCACGGCCTGCCTAAACACTCAAGTCTCTAGTCTAGGTTTATCGCCTATTCGGGTTCCATCCATGAGGAGATCCGGCCGGAGTTTCGCTCACAGCCCCAAACGATGTGAACAGGGTTCCGTGACACCAAACGGGCGCCCGGTTTACCCGGCCACGTGCCTACCGCATCACAGCCCACCCCTACGGTCAGCGCTGCGCACGGCCTCCAGCATACTACAAACACCAGAAACTACTTGCAACTCCTGGACAGAGGACAAGGGTGATCAAGAAGCCGAGAGGGTCCATTGGTTTCGGGCCCAATGCGTGGTAGTAGCTGAATCATGGATCAGAAACACAGAACTCAGTTCCTGAGGACGGCTGCAATGAGACAACCCACCATGTACTCCTACATGGCCTCTCACCGCTACCTTTACCAAATCGTGTTCACACACTTAGCTCACACACAGTAGGACATGTTCACACACCTCTGATTCATCCCCGATGAATCAGACCTGACTCAACTCTAAGCAGTAGCAGGCATGACAAACAAGCATGAATGAGTAGGCACAACAGGGCTCAAACAACTCCTACTCATGCTAGTGGGTTTCATCTATTTACTGTGGCAATGACAGGTCATGCAAAGGATAAAGGGGTTCAGCTACCGCAGCAAGTAACAGATAAATCGGTGTTGTCCTAATGCATTAAAAGAGAGCAGGAGCGAGAGAGTAGGATTGTATCGGAATGAACAAGGGGGTTTTGCTTGCCTGGCACTTCTGAAGATAACATTGAGTCTTCATCAGTGTCAACGATCACATCATCGGTATCGCGTCTATCGAGAGGGAACAAATACCGGCAACACAGAAAGGAACACAATCAATGCAATGCACAATATGATGCATGATCATGACATGGCAAAATGAATGTGTTTTGGGCTAATGCAACTAGCAACAGATTAAATGAAGTTGGTTTGAATATAAAATTCAAATTCAAACTCCATATGTGGTTAATTAAATGCCCTTTGTATGATTTGTGCTAAACAGCAGCTATAAGTTGTTCTAACATGCATGAAAGTGGTACAGATGGATTCCTTGAATTTTTCTGATAATTTTTCATATATAATTTATTTAATTTGGAGTTACGGTTAATTTTCTATGATTTATAGAAGTTTTAGCTATTTTCTGAAATTATTAAATCATTTAAGATTTATTTAAATTCCAGAAAAGAATTATTGCGTCATCATGACCTCATAGTGACGTCAGCAGGTCAACGGGCGTCGTCCAGGTCAAACTGACCTGTGGGACCCATATGTCAGCATCACAGGTTAAACAGGGGGGGGGTAGTTTAGTTTAATTAAGGATTAGGGCACTAGGGCCCACATGTCAGTGTCAGCAGGGGGGGGTAATTAAATTAAAATAAACTAAACTAATTAACAGGGGGGGCTGGCCCCACCTGTCATCGACCCAGGGGGGGTCAAACCCCTGGTCAACAGGGCCTAACCCGCCGGCGGTGAGTCGCCGGCGAGGCCGAGGCGGCGGAGGCCTTCGGGTTTCTTGCTCCGGCGACCAAACGGACAGAGGAGGGGCTCTACGGATAGCTGGAAGAGCGCCGCGTCTTCCTGTGGAGTCGGTTGGGGTCGGGGCGGCCGGAATCGGCGCCGGCGACGAGCTAGGTAGCCGCCGGAGTTCGGGTGAGCTCGGAGTCGGCGTTAGGGAGCACAGCAGAGGGTGCGGATGGGTGCTATGGCCTCCTGGGGTGCACTGAGCACGGCTGCGTGCTCGGTTGCAGCTCTAGGCAACCGTGGCTACGGCGGCGACATGGCCGGCGGCGAAAAGCTCTCGGCTCCGGTGGTTGATGCGGCTAGGGGGCGAATTTGGCAACGAGGCATGGGGGAAACGATGCAGCGGCTCACCGCGGTTCTTCTGGTGTTGCTGGCGAGGCAGGGGAGGCACGGGGTCCGGCGAATCGACAGCGGGGATCACCGGCACCCGAGGTCGGAAACGGCGGCGTTGGAGATGCAGCAGAGCTTCTGGCGCCGCGTGACTCGATGGAGAGGACGACGACGTCGTGGCGGAGCTCGGGATCACGTCGGAGAGGTGGGGCAGTGGCTGTGGGTGCGGGGTTACGGCAGCGCGTCCATGGAGGCTTCGGCCATGGCGGGGAACGGGCGAGGAGAGGCGTAGGGGGGCGAATGGGAGGCCGGATCGATCGGGACGGCACCGAGGAGGAAGACCCGCGGCGTTGCGCTGTCCCGAGGACGCAGGCAGGCAGGCAGGTGGCGTGGCAGCACGGCCGTGCGCGCGCGTCGGGCACGCGCTCGGCGTCCGACTGGCGCGGTGGAGACGACGACTGGCAGTTGGGCCAGTGGGCCGCACTGCTGGGCTGGGTAAGTGGCCAGGTATCCTCTCTCTCTATCTCCCTTTTTCTAATATCTCAGTTTTCTATTATTCTGTAAATTTAGGGCTTTATTAAAAATACTCAGACACTTTCAAAAATCATGAAACTAATCATGGCTACTGTTTAGAATATATCCAACAGTAAACATTTTAGTTTATGATTATTTGAGCATTTGAAATATTTAATAGCATTTAAATGCCCAAATGCAAATACTATATAATTTAATTCAAAAATCCAGGAATAGCCTATAAATATGTTCATCATTTTTGGAAGAGGTTTTCACCTTTAACAGAAATTATGAACATTTCCAAAGGGCATTCTGGGTTATTGAAAATATTTTTATTGAACCTAGTTAAATTTCATTTGGTGCTAGGGTTTCAACAATCCCCATTTCAAATTTCTTTGGAATTTAAACATGATGGCATGATGAACAAGCAAAGTCAAGCAAGGGCTGAACTGGGGCTGTGACAACTCACCCCCACTAAACAAAAATCTCGTCCCGAGATTCAAGCGTAGGGTAAGGTGAAGGGGGAACGCAACTAGCACAATCTTCACGATACAGGTTGCACTTCAAATGAACGTTGATTTGAACACCATCTTTGTCTTGTCGTCTTGCTCTGAGAAATCCTGCCAACATGACCTGGAGGGAAAGAGACTCTAGAAGGGTCGATCTTCTCGAAGATCGAACAACTCACGGAATGAGACATAGCAACATCTCTTGAGCTGGGAGACGAAGCACAGATATGAAGAAATGGAGTGAGACAGATGACGAGGGTTCACTAGGTAGACAACAACTTCACGCTTAAGGTGGTAATCGGTTGTCAACGTAGCGAGGAGTTGAGTTGCCATGATACCATAACGATACACCTTAGGGAAAGGTGACTCGTAGAGATATCCCCTTAAGTGGCAAAAAGAATTACTTTTGATTCAGAGATCAATGAAACTCTTTAGGCCAGCCTAAGGCAATTCTCGAGCGATCGTTTGTAGGGGGTCGGTAGAATGGCATACCCGGACTTGGATGATGTGGATTACCTTGTTGAAGACAACGTAATGGATGAATTTTTGCTTATCACCGGAAATGGAAGAGACCCATGGTAGAATGGCACATTGGCGGTGCAAGCTGGGAACAAAATGCAAATGCTGGGAATGATTCTAGTAACTGGGGAGAGGCTCAACAATAGAGAGTGAATTCACTGTTTGAGTGGTTATAGCATTGCCGAGGAAGTTGAGAGCAAACCTAGTTAGTGCCAATTGTAACACCTAACGCTTGTGCGTGCTCTCAAGAACTTGAGCATTTCCATAATCATCAAGGTTTTACCAACATCCGTGTCAAGGGTGCTGACAACACAACATACTACCATGATGGCTAATGATGGATGATGCAAGTGCAAAGGAAGATAACACTTTCTCAGATTTCACCTTGGCGGGGCCAAGGGGACAAAATCTGGACGATCGACCGAGAGACATTTAGCACTCCGCTTCTAATGTTCTCCTTGACGTGCTAGTGTAACCCAATCATAGATATGGTTTGCTAACTAGAACATCAAGTAAGGGTCGGACTTCGGGAGCTCAAGAATCCATAAGGAGTAACTTATTGGAGTAAAACCCTACGAAATCCTGATGGGGAGGTGGCCAACTTCTTCAGTCAAGATACTACAATAATAGGTCTACCGGATGGGTGTGTTGGCCACGACATCCACCTTGCCGGTTATCGAGGGACCAATATTATAGTTCTTGGGAAATGTTCCAAACCATCATATCTGCCTGAGATTCAGATCTGGTTGGTGTCAGGATATTCCAGACTCATCGAGTCTAGAAAGAAAAATGAAAGTTTGCAACACAAATCGACGAGATGATGTTGCGAGATTCTCGGGGAATGAACTACGATAGTAAGCTCCAAAACATGAGCTGGTTCTGCTACACACATGTGAACACGCTGTCCCAGACAAGCATGACCACATAGCAGTCTTATAATAAAACACTACCGAGTTCAGGAGGGGGAACCATCAACGAGGGTATCGAAGTCCTTACATAAGTCCGGATTAGCTCTTATGAAGAAACTCCTTCTCCTTGAACAAATCAATCAGTGGCTTGGTGTGCTAGGGATACATATAGATTGAAGGTTGCAAGTCTTCAAACCACAGCATTCTTCGCACGTGTGCATGACTGATTTGGAATGATTCCAAAGAAAGCAACATTGACTTTCTCGAATCCACGGCGGCAACTTGCATCAGATGCACATGAATTAAAGGAAGTCACTACCTTCATCCAAACATATGCTTCATGAGCTAGCATGAACAAATGCTTTCAAAAGTTTCCAACACTAGCTTAATGTTCAACAAAATCATGGAGGAGATAAGGATGTTGTCAATGGGCTCAACAACAATTCATCTAGGTTTCCTTTTAAAAGGAATTCCATAGTTAAGTGAACACGGTGATAGCATTGGTCAGACCAAAGATGTAATGGTGCATGCTCGGGGGATCAACCACGAATAAGACAACATTACGAGCATCGTTGGTACTGATTTGATTTGACGATAGCCCACACTCAAATCAAAGGATTGATAAGATAATAGGTCCAGCAACTGATCACAAGGACCAATCGATGAAGATATCATCTTTCTTCAACACACACTACACAAGAATATCCCTTTGGAACGAACTAAGTCAGGCAAGCTTTTATCTTCCAACTCTCCAAGTTGTTGTCTAGCTTAACCAACTAGCTCAGGGATATCTAACACCGATTCTTGGAGAGAAGGTGGTTCACAAGAAACCAACTTGATCACGAGCTCAACATAACAGTCAGGGAACAACCTGGTAATACTTCCGAGAAGATATTCGGAAAATCACGAACCACCGGTATGTTACTAAGCTCGAGAACAATCTCGCTTTTGAGGGCAAGACGATATGATCAAATGAGTGAGGACTTGACAAGACCCTAACTCATCGATCGAGGAGTGCACCGAGAACAAGGACTAGGTAGCATGATCAACCTTAGAATGATGATTCAAAACCAGCACGCTAAGAATGAAATTATTGCCCATTAACTACCAAGCAACAAGGTTGCTAGGAGTATTGAATTCACACATCACGATTCACTTGTCGGCATTCCGGTTACAATAACACAGGAACCAAGGAATGAACAATGATGGCAAGAAGTATCACTACATCAAGAATTCACAAGAGCTGGTGCAATCCCCATGAAAATCCTGACATAAAGACGGTAATACTTCAGGGTAGAACAGAATCAAAAGCTGGGCTGGCATTTTGATCTGCGGAGCACAATTGCTTTGACCCAATCCTAGCTATGGAAGAGGTACTGGAGTTTGTTTCTCCTAGTCATTCCGCGATAGAATGGCTCGACGGACCACAAGAGTAATAGGCATCGATAAACGAACGCACGCATACTCTTGACTATCAATTGATAGACGAGGGTCAGTAGACAACTAAAGAGGGACAACTCAAAGGAACATATAACTTTCTGAGTTGTGGATGCATAGATTAGTATGTCGATCCAAGTTCAACATAATTCTTCCGGATAACCCATGCAGAAAAGTAGAACTGGCAGAGCCATAACATATAATGGAGAACTCATCAAGAGCACTCTGGTTGTGATCGTTCAGTTCAACGAGGAACTTCTGACATAAGTAGTTCATGGTATTTGGAAGAAGAAGATACCACGGACTTCAAGGACTATCGCAAAGGTTACTAATATACCAAAAGAACTAGCAACACTATCAACATGATGTAAGTAGGGTGAATATCGGGTTTAAGAACCCAGGAATAGAATACCTACTACTAAGTAGCATCACGGGATGCTTTCGAGAATGATGGCCAGAATCATCACACTGGGAACACAAATCATGGCTAAATTACTAGATGATCCCCTAAGACACCTAGGGTCATGATAATATCTCCAACATATATGTCAAGGTAACGGAGTACCTCAACTCACTGATTAGTGTGGTTAATCTGGCCTATGGGAACATTGAAACGGGAAGAAAGGATTTGCAAATGCATCAGACTACTTAGAAACCTGGGATGACTCGGACAGCATAACGGCTGTAAATGCTCAGAAAAGACTTGAGACATTCACAAAAAGGGTGGCATAACCACTCAGAAGCACAATATCAAGGTTTCGAGATCAACAATTAACATACAGAAGTAGTAGGAACTGAAACGAGGCTTAAGTCCAACAATCTCATAAGTCTACGGATTAGTAACACGTGATCCTGATGGAAAGAAGAGATAGCCTAGTTCTTAATCCCCGCAGGAAAGATAAGATGACTCAGATCAGAAGGCATAAGGTATAAGGAGTAAAAAGAGCCTTACGTTCCATCCCACAATCAATTCCCCTACATATAACTAAAGAATTTCTAGACTCAACTTCGACCAGTTTGGCTTGGTAATCCTACAGGCAGTCAACCTGGCTCTGATACCAACGCTGTCAGGACCCCGACTCAATGCCACATCGATCTAGCATGTAACACCTCATATCACTTTGCGGCCTCACGCACGGTATTCCCACGGGTGTCGCCTTACCTTTGCCCGGGACCATTTGCGCCTTTTGGCACACGTATATGATAGTGTCGCTAGCATCCATATGATAAGGAGCCCGGGCTGACATGGCTAGTCGTAAACCCAAAGTGGCACAGACTTACAGGGACAGGCATCCATGACCCAGCATCGAACGTGTCGGTCATCAGCGAGTGAAACCAGGCTGTAGCACTGGGCTAGCAGGACTCCGGTGAACCGGGCTGTAGCGGGCTAACAGGACTTCGGTATTCATCGCGTGACATTTCCCCGAAGGGACAGACACAGGAACGAAGAAGGACACATGCCGGCCAGCCTAAGTGTTCCGGAGTAGTAGCAAGCTACCATGGCTCGGTGGAAACACTAGGAGACAATTCCCTGTAAGAGAGGCTACTAAAGATAAACAACTAGATGGTCAAATCCCACACATACCAAGCATTTCAATAGCATACACACAATATGCTCGATATGTGCAACTACAACATGGCATCACAACATGACTCTACGACTCAAGTAATTTATTCAATAGGCTCCGAGGAGCGAGATATTACAAACATGGGTCTCATGACCCAACACTCAGAGCATACAAGTCAAAGCACAAGCGGAAGCTATCATGTCTGGGTACAGACATCTATAAATGAAAAAGGCTGAGAAGCCTGACTATCTACCAGATCCTGCCGAGGGCACAAGATCGTAGCTGAGGTAACAAGCTAAACGTCGAAGTCCACGCGGAACTACTAGCGAGACCGAAGTCTCTCTGCAAAAACATAAATAGGCAAACGTGAGTACAAATGTACCCAGCAAGACTTACATCAGAACTAACTACATATGCTTCATTATCAACAAAGGGGATGGTGGGGTTTAACTGCAGCAAGCCAGCTTTGACTCGGTGGCTATCCTGAACTACGACTGCAAGTAACTCTTTTGAGGTGGCGCACAAGAGTCCACATATTCCCCATATCAATACACCACTATGGAATCGCTCCCGTCTCCCTACGAGAACGCCATCCATAGCACTCACGCTTATCTTGCGTATTTTAGAGTATCCACTTTCACTTGTCTATGAACTGATATAAGCAACCCAGAAGTCCTTTTCCGCGGACACGGCTATTCGAATAGATGATGATAACCCTGCAGGGGTGTACTTCTTCATACATGTTTCCACCACTTAGCGTCTGCACACGACATGTGCTCGGCAGACTTCAAGCGAAAGCCGACGTGGGTGTAGACCACGACCTACCTAAACACTCAAGTCTCTAGTCCAGGTTTATCGCCTATTCGGGTTCCATCCATGAGGAGATCCGGCCGGAGTTTCGCTCACAGCCCCAAACGATGTGAACAGGGTTCCGTGACACCAAACGGGCGCCCGGTTTACCCGGCCACGTGCCTACCGCATCACAGCCCACCCCTACGGTCAGCGCTGCGCACGGCCTCCAGCATACTACAAACACCAGAAACTACTTGCAACTCCTGGACAGAGGACAAGGGTGATCAAGAAGCCGAGAGGGTCCATTGGTTTCGGGCCCAATGCGTGGTAGTAGCTGAATCATGGATCAGAAACACAGAACTCAGTTCCTGAGGACGGCTGCAATGAGACAACCCACCATGTACTCCTACATGGCCTCTCACCGCTACCTTTACCAAATCGTGTTCACACACTTAGCTCACACACAGTAGGACATGTTCACACACCTCTGATTCATCCCCGATGAATCAGACCTGACTCAACTCTAAGCAGTAGCAGGCATGACAAACAAGCATGAATGAGTAGGCACAACAGGGCTCAAACAACTCCTACTCATGCTAGTGGGTTTCATCTATTTACTGTGGCAATGACAGGTCATGCAAAGGATAAAGGGGTTCAGCTACCGCAGTAAGTAACAGATAAATCGGTGTTGTCCTAATGCATTAAAAGAGAGCAGGAGCGAGAGAGTAGGATTGTATCGGAATGAACAAGGGGGTTTTGCTTGCCTGGCACTTCTGAAGATAACATTGAGTCTTCATCAGTGTCAACGATCACATCATCGGTATCGCGTCTATCGAGAGGGAACAAATACCGGCAACACAGAAAGGAACACAATCAATGCAATGCACAATATGATGCATGATCATGACATGGCAAAATGAAAGTGTTTTGGGCTAATGCAACTAGCAACAGATTAAATGAAGTTGGTTTGAATATAAAATTCAAATCCAAACTCCATATGTGGTTAATTAAATGCCCTTTATATGATTTGTGCTAAACAGCAGCTATAAGTTGTTCTAACATGCATGAAAGTGGTACAGATGGATTCCTTGAATTTTTCTGATAATTTTTCATATATAATTTATTTAATTTGGAGTTACGGTTAATTTTCTATGATTTATAGAAGTTTTAGCTATTTTCTGAAATTATTAAATCATTTAAGATTTATTTAAATTCCAGAAAGGAATTATTGCGTCATCATGACCTCATAGTGACGTCAGCAGGTCAACGGGCGCCGTCCAGGTCAAACTGACCTGTGGGACCCATATGTCAGCGTCACAGGTTAAACAGGGGGGGGGGGTAGTTTAGTTTAATTAAGGATTAGGGCACTAGGGCCCACATGTCAGTGTCAGCAGGGGGGGTAATTAAATTAAAATAAACTAAACTAATTAACAGGGGGGGCTGGCCCCACCTGTCATCGACCCAGGGGGGGTCAAACCCCTGGTCAACAGGGCCTAACCCGCCGGCGGTGAGTCGCCGGCGAGGCCGAGGCGGCGGAGGCCTTCGGGTTTCTTGCTCCGGCGACCAAACGGACGGAGGAGGGGCTCTACGGATAGCTGGAAGAGCGCCGCGTCTTCCTGTGGAGTCGGTTGGGGTCGGGGCGGCCGGAATCGGCGCCGGCGACGAGCTAGGTAGCCGCCGGAGTTCGGGTGAGCTCGGAGTCGGCGTTAGGGAGCACAGCAGAGGGTGCGGATGGGTGCTATGGCCTCCTGGGGGTGCACTGAGCACGGCTGCATGCTCGGTTGCAGCTCTAGGCAACCGTGGCTACGGCGGCGACATGGCCGGCGGCGAAAAGCTCTCGGCTCCGGTGGTTGATGCGGCTAGGGGGCGAATTTGGCAACGAGGCATGGGGGAAACGATGTAGCGGCTCACCGCGGTTCTTCTGGTGCTGCTGGCGAGGCAGGGGAGGCACGGGGTCCGGCGAATCGACGGCGGGGATCACCGGCACCCGAGGTCGGAAACGGCGGCGTTGGAGATGCAGCAGAGCTTCTGGCGCCGCGTGACTCGATGGAGAGGACGACGACGTCGTGGCGGAGCTCGGGATCACGTCGGAGAGGTGGGGCAGTGGCTGTGGGTGCGGGGTTACGGCAGCGCGTCCATGGAGGCTTCGGCCATGGCGGGGAACGGGCGAGGAGAGGCGTAGGGGGGCGAATGGGAGGCCGGATCGATCGGGACGGCACCAAGGAGGAAGACCCGCGGCGTTGCGCTGTCCCGAGAACGCAGGCAGGCAGGCAGGTGGCGTGGCAGCACGGCCGTGCGCGCGCGTCGGGCACGCGCTCGGCGTCCGACTGGCGTGGTGGAGACGACGACTGGCAGTTGGGCCAGTGGGCCGCACTGCTGGGCTGGGTAAGTGGCCAGGTATCCTCTCTCTCTATCTCCCTTTTTCTAATATCTCAGTTTTCTATTATTCTATAAATTTAGGGCTTTATTAAAAATACTCAGACACTTTCAAAAATCATGAAACTAATCATGGCTACTGTTTAGAACATATCCAACAGTAAACATTTTAGTTTATGATTATTTGAGCATTTGAAATATTTAATAGCATTTAAATGCCCAAATGCAAATACTATATAATTTAATTCAAAAATCCAGGAATAGCCTATAAATATGTTCATCATTTTTGGAAGAGGTTTTCACCTTTAACAGAAATTATGAACATTTCCAAAGGGCATTCTGGGTTATTGAAAATATTTTTATTGAACCTAGTTAAATTTCATTTGGTGCTAGGGTTTCAACAATCCCCATTTCAAATTTCTTTGGAATTTAAACATGATGGCATGATGAACAAGCAAAGTCAAGCAAGGGCTGAACTGGGGCTGTGACAGATCGGCGGGAGTACCATTTCTGTTAGGGATTGGCCGGAGTACCATTTCTGTTAGGGATCGGCCGCAGTACATGTTTAAGAAATGTATTGTTCGGATAATGTCTCTTTTATTATATATCAGTTACAGTGTTTTACAAATGGTACTATCCTACTTTGTAGTTCTTTCTACATGTTTAACCAAGGTATTGTTAAGAAAATGTCTCTGTTAAAATGAATCAGTCGCATTGTTTTAGGAATGATACTTTTCTGCTTTGTTGTTCTTTATACATGTTGAAACAAGGCATTGTTAAGATAATGTCTCAGTTAATATGAATGAATCACACTTATTGAGAATTGCCACTCTCCTGCTTTGTTTCCCATTAAGATAAGGTAGAGTAGATGTTTTTCTTCTAGGAGTACAAGTCATCACCCGTTATTTCTCAGTAATTGTTTCCCTTATACCTATTGTTGCTTATAGGGATATCAAAATTAAAGCTCGGTTTTATTCCGACTTTGATTTTAGTTGAACTGCACAAAAGGAGCCAATCTGTCTAAGGCAAACTGCTGCATTAGTGGGTCCAGTTGGTCTTACCTCTTTGTAGAAAGAGCAGTCACTGTTTGCGCTACATTACACAAGGAATGATCGAGAAGCTTTACAGAGTATTAGTAGACGCTGGTGACATAACTAGTCTGCAGAGAGCATAGGAAACTCTACAACACGTGGAGTGCACTGGGCAAAAAGTGCCCAAACAAGTGCAGGAAGCCAGGACAGGACTCCAAATCTGTAATGTCATTCTAAGCAACAATGATGGGGCATCTGGGTATGGTAATATGTTTACCGTACTTTCAGTTTGTTAGTCCATCGATTGGTGGGTTGACTCTGGGGCCAATATTCATGTGTGTGCTGCTGTGTCTTTGTTTTCTTGCAGCATATAAATACGATATCCACAGGGGATGCTCAGCTTGATTTTAGTGGAACTGCACAAAATGTCCGGATGGTTTGTGTCCTCCATAATACTTCATCATGCATAATACATCAAATGGTTCTCTAATCATTCGTCGTCACCTTGAGCCACCGGACTATATGTTTGAATGGGGTTGCCAGCGTCGGCCATTAAGAAGGGTAAGACGAAAGACAAAAGGAGAGATGGCTGCTTTACTTGTGGTTCGGAGGAACACTGGGCAAACAAGTGCCCAAGCAAGTACCAAGAAGCTAGGACAGGACTCCAAGTCTGTCAATGTCACTCTAAGCAACAATGATGGGGCATCTGGGTATGGTAATCTGTTTACCGTACTTTCAGTTTGTTAGTCCACTGATTGGTGGGTTGACACTGGGGCCAATATTCATGTGTGCGCTGATGTGTCTTTGTTTTCTGGCAGCATATAAATACGAAATCCACAGGGATGCTCAGCTTGATTTTAGTGGAACTGCACAAAATGTTCAGATGGTTCGTGTCCTTCATAATACCTCATCATGCACAATACATCGAATGGTTCTCTAATCATTCGTCGTCACCTGGAGCCACCGGACTATCAGATGACAAACCGATGACAAACCCTGCCCGTTCCACAATCATAGGCATTACATATTTTGAATGGGAAAAGCTTGTCAAAGTTGGCATTAGTTTAATATATTGGAATTGGAAAATCTTGTCAATTTTTGCTCATTGATGTTAGCCAGAAGACATGAATTTGATATTTTTGAGTCGGACGCCCTTTGCTGTGAGCAACATCGATCATTTTTTCCTATTCCTGTCTTCAGTTCAGAATTAAATATTTACTCTGCTGAGATGCATAGTCACATGAATGTTGACTTATGTAAGATATTTTAAGAGTTTGTTCTGAATATTGTCTATGTAATGCCAGGCCTTGTGTTTGATTACAAAGTTGAGCTTGGAATGTTGTGGCATGCGGCATCACGAGCTGTTCACCATACCTCCTGAGAATAATGCCAGGCCTAGTGTTCTGAATATTGTTTTGCATGTCGATCTAATGCCAGTGATTTGCTTGTTAAGCATATCATCCTCTTCTGTTGTTTCCGTGCTTAAGAAGTTCATCGTCTTATGTTTCATTCATAGCCTATACGACAAGTCGGGTAGGTTAGACGTGAAACCATATGATCTTCCGACCAACTCATCATCTTAGGCCGTGATTGGCTCGTCGTTTTCCAACCAAAACCTCTTGTAAAACTGACGCTTGTAAATAAAAGCAGTTGGTCTCGGGCGAAGCGCTTGGTTGGTCGATTTCGACTAGTAAAATATACACCAGTCTCTCAAATCACACGCGTAACCCGCCGGTTTTACTTACAGACCTCGGGCCCTCGGTTTCATTATGCCTGTATTTTACGCGTTGTTTCCAATGATGAGTAAATTACACTTGTATCTTAATACAGGTGTGAAATAAACCAGAGCTCCCAAGCGCGGCCTTACTGTTTCATGCCGTCTCAGTCTCTCGAGGGTGCTCATAGGTGTCCAATGATCCTGGCTTCCTGAATGAGCAGCGGGCGCTATATCTGACAATCCATAGGGCCCGCGAGGCCCTCTCCGTTTCGAGTTGTTGCGCTCGCCGTGGCGCCGAGCATTGTTAACATGGTCAATGAACATGAGGATTCAGGAGATGACTTTATTTGGACTGGATGACAGTAGGCACCCACTAGGGCCATAGTCGTACGTACGCAAGTGCCTCCTTATTATATACAACTATATATTTTTTTGCTTCCTCCTGGTTTCCTGACATCACCGTCCCACACCATTGTCAACCTATATAGTCAATATAAACGAGAGAATTGCACAAGGTGCGGCCGACAACTGGGACCAAGCAGCTCGAGCAGTATTTGTGTTTTTGAGGCGTGAGCACTGCAGAGTTTTTCTTGGCGATGTTTTTGTTGTGGTTCAGAGGAGAGCGGGGTATTAACTGGGCAGGCTGTGGACCGTCTAGCCCAGGACAGATATCCAGCCCAGATATTAATTTTTTTCAAGATGAAAATTGCTAGCCGAGCTATACGTTTTTTGAGGAATACCCAGGCAAGGTCAACTTGTTATTCTCCGCCCCGCTGGGATGCAAATCTTTCCTAGGAGGGATGCATTAGGCTTAATAGGAAAATGGGCTTTAAAAATAATAAATGGGATGTAATTATAAAAACTGGGCAGTAACTATAAAAAATGCACCAAACACGAAATTAGTTTATAAAATATCATTTATGGATTTTGAAAATCTTAATTTTTAATTGTTGTGCGCGCAATGTTTCATTGGATTTTTATGTAATACAAATTTATATTTAATCTGACTAGAAATTTCGGGATAAAAATATTTCGGATCCCATCAAAATGTGGGAAATTTTATTGCATTCTGTCTTGAACGGTTGTTGTTTTTTGAATAAATCTTAAATGGTTGGTTGAAATTATTAATCATTTTCCTAGCTAGAAAATGGGCTGTACTTTTAACAAACTGTAAATGGGCTGTAGTAAATTCCATTGGAATTCAAAAATGGGATGTACATTCTTACAAATTGCAAATGGGCTATAAGTTCTCTGCCACACACTTGTGGGCCTACTAAGTTGACGCGTCCCCTAAAAAAAGAAATTGACGCATATGCAAGGCTTTGTCAACTTATTATAGTCAACACACGGTTCTAGCAGTAGTGGCCGTTGGATGTCTATCCAATAGATGCTGTGCTTCTTCTTCAATCTCGGATATTCTAGCTTCGGCCGCCCAAAAAATGATTCCTCCCCTGACATCTGGGCGCATCGTTTCGGAGGCTGACCTGTGGGCCTACTAAGTTCATGTGTACCAAGGGCTTTGTCAACTTAGTCAATATAAATGATTATAGCTGTAGTGACCGTACAATGTCCATCCAACGGCCGTAGTGCTTCTTCAACCTCTGGTCTTCTTGCTCCAGCTGCCCAAAGCAGCGCCGGTCGTGCTGCCTGCTCCTGTCTCCCATGGCCGGCTGTGCTTCCGCAGAGGCCTCACCGCCCCCTACTACTCCCACCGCTGGCCAGGCCATCCCTCCACTCACACACACACCATGTTATTCTGCGGCGACGGCAGCCTCACACCGCAGCCGAACCAGTGAACCCTAGTACTCCTCTCCGCGTGGGCTTCCACTGCCGCGTCTTCCCCGGCTCCGTGTTGTCCCCTTCCTAGGCCTCGCCGTCGTCCACCGCCCTGGTGCTCTCGGCGTGGCGTGGTCAACATGGTCAAGGAACGACTTCCATCGGAAGAGTACTGTACGTGGAGAGGCTGACAGCTGGGTCCACGGCGGCTGCAAAGAAGTGCCTCCTTATTATGCGCAAAATAATTATTCCTCCACCTGACAGCATGGACCCATCGGACGGGCCACCAGATTTCGCGAAAAAAACGTTCCCCCTGACTATTGGGACCCACCAGCTACATCTTCGCACGCAAGGAAGTGCCTCCTTATTATGCACAAAAAATGAATACTCCCCCTACTAGCTGGGATCCAGTATAGTGGGAGGCTGACTTGTGGGCCTACTAAGTTGACGGGGACGGAGGGCTTTGTCAACTTAGTCAATATGCACGATTCTAGCTCCAGTGCACATATGATGTCCATCCAACAGCCGTAGTGCTTCTTCAACCTCTGGTCTTCTTGCTCCAGCCGCCCAAACCAGCGCCGGTCGTGCCTCGTGCTCTTGCCTCCCGTGGCCGGCTGCGATGCCGCGGAGGCCTCACCGCCCCCTACTACTCCCACCGCTGGCCAGGCCATCCCTCTACTGACCCACACCCCCTGTTATTCTGCGGCGACGACAGCCTCACACCGCAGTGAACCAGTGAACCATCATACTCCTCTACGCGTGGGCATCCACTGTCGCGTCTTCCCCGGCTCATCATCGTCCGCTTCCTAGGCCTCGTCGTCGTCCACCGCCCTGGTGCTCTTGGCGCGGCGTGGTCAACATGGTCAAGAAACGGCTTCCA
Source organism: Triticum aestivum (assembly GCF_018294505.1). NCBI lineage: Eukaryota > Viridiplantae > Streptophyta > Magnoliopsida > Poales > Poaceae > Triticum > Triticum aestivum. The sequence goes on along the minus strand of NC_057809.1, from coordinate 196,982,109 downwards.
TCGGTCGTGGACTGTACGTGGAGAGGCTGGCAGCTGGGTCCACAGCCGCACCAAGGAAGTGCCTCCTTATTACACGGAAAATAATTATTCCTGCACCTGACAGCGAGGACCCACCGGATGGGCCATCGTATTTTGTGAAAAAATGTTTCTCCCCTGACTGCTGGGACCCACCAGCTACATCTTCGCACGCAAGGAAGTGTGTCCAGGCAAAAAAATGATTCGCCCCCCTGACTGCTGGGACCCACCAGCTATATCTTCGCACGCAAGGAAGTGCCTGACAGTCGGGACCCACCTGGTCGAAGCGTATGTAGCATTGTCATTCTGGTCGCGAATGTGTATACGTACATACTAGTCCATGTAGAGGCGCGCACGTGTCGTAGTAGAGGTGCGTACGTAGCATGTACACGTACGTACAACGGCCAGTGTGCAAGAAAGAAAATACGGCCACGTACGTACATACAGGCAGGGTCTCAAACACCTACTCGCGAATACGTATGGCCAGGGCTCGTGTACATGGCTGGGTCAGAACGGAGAAACATCGTCGTCGTCGTGTTCATGAGGAGCCAACCGGCTGGGTCGGAACAGAATGCGTCGTCGTGTTCATCGGGAGGGCTTGGACGGAACAGCGGATGGAAACAAGGCCTAGCGTACCGCACAACGGAGGAAACGGCCTTGTGTTCAACCGACCACATTCGAAATGGGATCCTGTTCATCGGGAGGGGTCTGGCATACCAAAAAACTGAGGAAACGGGCCTCCTACGGTCGAAACAGGGGTCCTGTTCATCGGGAGGGGTGTGGCGTACCGCAAAATGAAGGAAACAGACTTGTGCTGGAGCACTAGGTCGAAACGGGGGTCCTGTTCATCAGGAGGGGTGTGGCATACCACAAAACAGGACTCCACGGGATACTGTTCATCTCCACCATCGACCGGCCTCCTCCAGCCGGGATACTGTTCATCTCCACCATCGACCCCCTCTAGCCTCCACGGGCTACTGTTCATCCACCGTCGTCATCCTCCAGCCTCCACCTACGACTGTTCATCCATGGGCTCCTATTCATCCAGCCTCCACCACGCGCCACTCCATCGGCTACTGTTCAACTAGCCCTCTCCACACGGTCTCCTGTTCAACCACCCCTCCACGGGCTACTGTTCATCTAGCCCTCCACCGTCTACTGTTCATCCATCCCTCCATGGGGTCATCCTGTTCATCCAGCCCTCCACGGGGTCCTATTCATCTAGCCCCAACCGACTCGATCAATCGGGGTCCTGTTCATCCAGAGGCAACACCACGAGGTCCTGTTCATCCACCCCCACCGGGAACTGTTCATCCAAACCCCCCAACAACGCTCACTGTTCATCCAGAGGCAGCATCGATCGTCTTCAGTTAGCAGCAGTAGCGAAGGAATCACTCGATCGGATTCAGTTAACAGCCATTGATCGATCGCTTGGGTTCAGTAACGCGTAGCCTGCAGTGCAATCGCTCGAGTTCAATAGGCGAACGCCTCGCTCGGGTTCAGTTAGAGCCCAACGCCTCGCACCCACGTGTGCTCGTGTATGAGAGAAAGGCGCATCGCTCGGCCCCGACCACCCACCGTAACCGGGAACACCCTGATATTATTCTCGGCCTCGCTTCTACCATGGTTTTTTCCATCATGGACGGCCCAAAGAATGTCATGTAGCTGCGTCTCCGGCCCACCCAGGATGAAAAGCCCATTTTCTGTCATGATTTTTTGTCATAGAAGTAGGAGGCCACCACATCTATGATGATACCGGATATTGTCCCAATTATCATCATAGAAGTGTCATAAGTATGATAGAAAAAATTTTGTTCGGCCCAAAATGTCACGGATGTGTCTTTTTTTGTAGTGAATGTTGCCTCACATTTCATGGACGGGATCCTTCCAGTTGGAAGTGCACAGACCCATGGTGCACTCTCTGATGTCACAGATGGGCTGTTTCTGTTGGGTTCTACGGTAGGGTGCGTCGACTGCAAATTAAAAATTCCTACGTGCAGAATAACCAAGAACATGCTACGGGAGATGGATCAAAGTTCATTACCACTAGACGCGCAGTGTCGTGCAGCGGAAGAAGAGTTGGGGCAGCGCGTCCGCGTGGATCATCTCCTCCTTGTCCGATCTCCCTCGCACAACCGGTGGTCGGTTCCCACGTACAGGTTCGCTGGAGAGGCGCAAGTGCACCGCCTCTAACGGTATCTGCGCGTGCAGGAGGAACATCGTGCGGCGGACTGCTAGTTCCGATCACACAACCGGCGGCGAGTGGAGGTGTCTATTCGCAACACATGCAAACCCTAGTGACAGCGCCGAAGCGATCAGCCCATGAGTGTGCCGCACCTACACTATATATAGGTGTCCGTCACGGGCTCAACACTTGGGCCTCGCACGGACCCTAAAGCCCATTAGTCTACTCGGCCACAATCCGAATACAGTTCGGATCACATCCGACCAGTGTCCTCGGATCCGACCTCGTAGGTTCCTTCCCTTAAGCGCGCGACCCCTTAGGTTCAAGTCGGCTTGGTCGCAGTTCGGATCACCTCCGAACTGCGCGGTTGGTAGCGGCCTCTAGCAAGGCATGCCGAACACCAAGCAGACTATGAAGCTGGTTAGCGAACCTGTACATCACACTTCCATTCCTTTTGCCACACGATATATGTTGTTGAGCTCAAGGCGAGTCTATCATCCTTGTGCTAGCCCGACCTCTTTCTCGTTCCAGTGATGCCGACCACAAACCGGATTATCTCATAATCCTTGTCACATGGCCATGCTTATCCTGGTCGGATCACACGAGGGGCCCAGAGTATATCTCTCCTGATCGGAGGGGAAAATCCCATCTTGCTCAACCACGTCTCGCAGCATGGTTCTGGACAAACCCGAAACCTACCTTTATAACTACCCAGTTATGGAGTAGCGTTTGGTTGGCCCAAAGCAAGTCTGTCATCATCCCGAGTACATGCGTCAGCTCAGGTCTTAGGACATAGAACATATCTTGTACTAGAGACTCACAGATGACATATTGCTGCGCCTCATAGTTGGGTTTGTCCGACTTTGGACCTTATCTCGACTCGGATCCGACTACGTCAAATCCGACCAAATCCTTCCAAGTCCATATTATCCGGTTACCATCCAATGCTCCATGGCTAGTGAGACCAAGCCATCGACCGTGTCATATGCTAGTCTAGTTGGCTGCGCGTCCACACAGCCCTTTCGACTAGGGACCTTTTAGGACAGTCATCATACAATGCATAGTCCCACAAACAAGTCATGTACTTGTTGATACACATCATTGATAATGTCCAAGGACTATCTTTATTCATAAACACATAGGAAATATCATCATACATGATTGCCTCTAGGGCATATCTCCAACAGTTTCACCTTGGAAGAACCTTCGTGGGTGCCCTCCTCGTGGTCGTGGTCGGTGAGATCTGAGTTGGCAATTGAGGATCCCAAGCCACCGTCGTAGACTGTTTACTTCAGAAATGACAAAATGGGCTTGATGGCGTATAAAGCTCGCAAAACCTTGACCGCTTGGCGGAGGAGATCAGCGGCAGGGCCGTCGAAGAGATCGACGGCGGTTGAACTAGAGGGTTGGGGATGGACCACTTAACCTGTGACAAGGCCCGCGTGAAGCCGTTGGTGTGGACGAGCTTCATGTCGTAGCCAACTTTCCCGAGATACAGTAATACACTAGCCCACTGACATGAAGCCTTCGGCATGGCAACATAGTCAACGTCTTCGCCGGCTTCCGCAGCGACGTGTTGCTCCAGGATCGACATGTCGGGGCGAACGGAGGGGCCATGATAAACCTCGTCTTGGCTGAACGCTCATCGGGCTCCCTGGGATACGTGGTCTAGCTTAGGCTACGACATTTTGGAGCAGGGATGTGGATCTGGCAACGAGGGACACCGCAGGCCTCATCTAAAAACTCAGGGGAGTGGGGCGACGGTATGGGAATCATTGGGTAACCTGAACTTTCTTACCTAAGCTAGGAGGAACGGGCAGACCGGCAGGGGTTGGCGGCGGCGCTAGTGGCGGCCGCGAGCTAGGGTTTGAGGGGGGCGGCTGGGGGACTGTGGAGGGGGTGGGGGCTTAGTGTTTGAGGATACGCCGCAGCTACTGAAAATTTTAGTAATGGTGGGTGGATCGATGGTGGTGGAGAGGGATGGCGACGGTTCAAATGCCTCGTCTACTGCAATTTTACTATAAGGTCGGTGCTGGAGGAGTGTGGGCGACGGTTGAAGTACGACGGCTACTACAATTTTGGTAAAGGAATTGATCCAGGGCGGGAGTGCCCAAGATCGCGCACGGTCCAATAACAATATGTGTGTATGATAATAAGGAAAAGTGGCGTGGAACCGCCGATTTTTGCAACACTCAAAGCGGATAGTTTGTTTTTTATATTTCTAGCTAGCTAGTCTATCGCACACGGTTCATCCTAATTTCCAAATAAACTTACCCACCTTTAGCTTGCATAGGTAGTGGTTTTACAACGCACTTGCATCGCACACGATTATGCCAGTACCTCCACCCTTTGCTCGCGCTTGCGCGGTCGTGGTGATTTCAGCGCACTTGCATCGCACATAGTTGAGCCAGTATCTCCACCTTAATTTGCTCGCGCTTGCGCATGCGTGGTGATTCACAACGCACTTGTACCACACACGGTTAAGATATTATACCAGTGTCCCTTGAGCGTCATCAGAGTATTTGCAGCAAAAAAAAACGTTAGAGAGGGTTAAAAGACAGCCACACCAGCATGTGGCCCAAATATATATGACTGAAAAGGGTGGTCTGTGATGTTCAAAATTCCAATGCACAACTTTGACCGCGCGGGCCCACGGTTGGGCACGTCGTTGAAGATCGATGAGAGGGGCTAGAAGTAAAGAACCACCTGGAAGTGGCCAAATACATGAAGGAATATTGCGGATGTTTAAAACTTCAAATACACAATGCATAACTTTGGTGGCACCTGCCTCGCAAACCTGAAAGCACCCTTGGATATATATATATATATATATATATATATATATATATATATATATATATAATGACATATTGTCGTACCTAGCTAGGATGCTTGGCCCACCACCTCCCACTTCGTGTCAGCGGGGTGGATGCATGTAATGATAGATACTTTGGTCATACATGCATGTCACCATGACCTACCATAAGACGAACCAATGAATATATCGTTTGGTCAAATAACTGTTGTTGTTGTCAATAAATTGCTTGGGCCAATAGATTGAAGCATCATAAAAATCGCACGAGAGGGACCACAAAACTAGCACCTCTTGCATGCGGCCCAAAATGATGTAGGTTGGGAAGGGTGATGTGTGTTTTCAATATAAAATAATGTACAATTTAGATGTGGTGCCTACCTCTCGATACAGACAACAACCATGAAGGCAAGGTAGTTAAGGGGGAGATGGATACGTCTCCAATGTATCTATAATTTTTGATTGTTCCATGCTATATTATATCCTGTTTTGGACATTATTGGGCTTTATTATACACTTTTATTTTTGGGACTAACCTATTAACCGGAGGCCCAACCCAAAATTGCTGTTTTTTGCCTATTTCAGAGTTTCACAGAAAAAGAATATCAAACGGAGTCCAAACAGAATGAAACCTTCAGGAACATGATTTTTAGAATGAACATGATCCATAGGACTTGGATCCTACATCAAGCAACCAACTAGGAAGGCACGAGGTAGGGGGGCGCCTACACCCCAAGGCGCGCCCTCCACCCTCGGGGGGCCCACATTGCTCCACCGACGTACTCTTTCCTCCTATATATACCTATGTACCCCCAAACTACCTGATACATAGCCAAAACCCTAGTTCCACTGCCGTAACTTTCTGTATCCACGAGATCCCATCTTGGGCATTTTATGGAGCTCCGTCGGAGGGGGTATCAATCACGGAGGGCTTCTACATCAACACCATAGCCTCTCCAATGAAGTGTGAGTAGTTTACTTCAGACCTACATGTCCATAGTTATTAGCTAGATGGCTTCTTCTCTCTTTCTGGATCTCAATACAAAGTTCTCCCCCTCTCTTGTGGAGATCTATTCGATGTAATCTTCTTTTGCGGTGTGTTTGTTGAGATCGATGAATTGTGGGTTTATGATCAAGTTTATCTATGAACAATATTCGAATCTTCTTTGAATTCTTTTATGTATGATTGGTTATCTTTGCAAGTCTCTTTGAATTATCAGTTTGGTTTGTCCTACTAGATTGATCTTTCTTGCAATGGGAGAAGTGCTTAGCTTTGGGTTCAATCTTGCAGTGTCCTTTCCCAGCGACAGTAGGGGCAGCAAGGCACGTATTGTATTGTTGCCATCACGGATAACAAGATGGGGTTTATATCATATTTCATGAGTTTATCCCTCTACATCATGTCATCTTGCTTAAAGCGTTACTCTGTTCTCTTGAACTTAATACTCTAGATGCATGCTGGATAGCGGTCGATGTGTGGAGTAATAGTAGTAGATGCAGGCAGGAGTCGGTCTACTTGTCTCGGACGTGATGCCTATATACATGATCATACCTAGATATTCTCATAACTATGCTCAATTCTGTCAATTGCTCAACAGTAATTTGTTCACCCACCGTAATACTTATGCTCTCGAGAGAAGCCTCTAGTGAAACCTATGGCCCCCGGGTCTATTTTCCATCATATTAATCTTCCAATACTTAGTTATTTCCTTTGCCATTTATTTTACTTGCATCTTTATTTCTTTTTATCATAAAAATACCAAAAATATTATCTTATCATATCTATCAGATATCACTCTCGTAGGTGACCGTGAAGGGATTGCCAACCCCTTTATCGCGTTGGTTGCGAGGAGTTTATTTGTTTGTGTAGGTGCGAGGGACTCGTGCATGGCCTCCTACTGGATTGATACCTTGGTCCTCAAAAACTGAGGGAAATACTTACACTGCTCTGCTGCATCACCCTTTCCTCTTCATGGGAAAACCAACGTAGTGCTCAAGAGGTAGCAAGAAGGATTTCTGGCGCCGTTGCCGGGGAGTCTACGCAAAAGTCAACATACCAAGTATCCATCACAAACCCTTATCTCCTGCATTACATTATTTGTCATTTGCCTCTTGTTTTCCTCCCCCCACTTCACCCTTGCCATTTTATTCGCCCTCTCTCTCTCTTTCTCTCCATCCTCCCTCTCTTTCTCTATTCGCCTCTTTTTGCTCGTTTCTTGTTTGCTTGTGTGTTGGATTGCTTGCTTGTCACGATGGCTCAAGATAATACCAAATTGTGTGACTTTACCAATACCAACAACAATGATTTTATTAACACTCCGATTGCTCCTCTTACCGATGCTGAATCTTTTGAAATTAATGCTGCTTTGCTGAATCTTGTCATGACAGGTCCGTTTTCCGGCCTTCCTAGTGAAGATGCCGCTACCCATCTAAACAACTTCGTTGATTTGTGTGATATGCAAAATAAGAAATATGTGGACAATGATATTGTTAAATTGAAGCTATTTCCTTTTTCGCTTAGAGATCGTGCTAAAGCTTGGTTTTCGTCTTTGCCTAAAACTAGTATTAATTCGTGGAATAAGTGCAAAGATGCTTTTATCTCTAAGTATTTTCCTCCCGCTAAGATCATCTCTCTTAGAAACGATATTATGAATTTTAAGCAACTTGATCATGAACATGTTGCACAAGCTTGGGAGAGGATGAAATTAATGATACATAATTGCCCTACACATGGTTTGAATTTGTGGATGATTATACAAATTTTTTATGCTGGATTGAATTTTGCTTCTAGAAATCTTTTAGATTCGGCCGCGGGAGGCACTTTTATGGAAATCACTTTAGGAGAAGCTACTAAACTCCTAGATAATAATATTATTAATTATTCTCAATGGCACACTGAAAGATCTACTAATAAGAAAGTGCATGCGATAGAAGAAATTAATGTTTTGAGTGGTAAGATGGATGAACTTATGAAATTATTTGCTAATAAAAGTGTTTCTTCTGATACTAATGATATGCCTTTGTCTACTTTGATTGAGAATAATAATGAATCTTTGGATGTGAATTTTGTTGGTAGGAATAATTTTGGTAACAACGCGTATAGAGGATACTTTAATCCTAGGCCGTATCCTAGTAATTCCTTTAATAATTATGGTAATTCCTACAACAATTCTTATGAAAATTTTTATAAGATACCCTCTGATTTTGAATCTAATATTAAAGAATTTATTACCTCGCAAAAGAATTTCAATGCTTTGATTGAAGAAAAATTGCTTAAGATTGATGGGTTGGCTAGGAACGTTGATAGAATTTCTCTTGATGTTGATTCTTTGAAGCTTAGATCTATTCCTCCTAAGCATGATATCAATGAGTCTCTTAAAGCCATGAGAATTTCCATTAATGAGTGCAAATAAAGAACCGCTAGGATGCGTGCTAAGAAAGATTGCTTTATAAAAGTGTGTTCTTATAGTTTCCATGATAATAAAGATGAAGATCTAAATGTTATTGATGTGTCCCCTATTAAATCTTTGTTTTGCAATATGAATCTTGATAATGATGGGACTAAATATGATCCACCTTTACCTAGAAGGCGTTTCAAAAATTCAGAGTCTTTAGATCTTGATGCTAAATTTGAAAAAAGTGGGATTGAAGAGATCAAAACTCTAGATGTTAATGAACCTACTATTTTGGATTTCAAGGAATTTAATTATTAAAATTGCTCTTTGATTGATTGTATCTCCTTGTTGCAATCCATGCTAAATTCTCCTCATGCTTATAGTCAAAATAAAGCGTTTACTAAACATATCGTTGATGCCTTGATGCAATCTTATGAAGAAAAACTTGAGTTGGAAGTTTCTATCCCTAGAAAACTTTATGATGAGTGGGAACCTACTATTAAAATTAATATTAAAGATCATGATTGCTATGCTTTGTGTGATTTGGGTGCTAGTGTTTCCATGATTCCAAAGACTTTGTGTGATTTTGATGATTGCTCCTTAAACTTGCACCTTGCGGATTCCACTATTAAGAAATCTATGGGAAGAATTAATGATGTTCTTATTTTTGCAAATAGGAATTATGTGCCCATGGATTTAATTGTTCTTGACATAGATTGCAATCCTCCATGTCCTATTATTGTTGGTAGACCTTTCCTTAGAACGATTGGTGCAATTATTGATATGAAGGAAGGGAATATTAGATTCCAATTTCCATTAAGGAAAGGCATGAAACACTTCCTTAGAAATAAAATTAAATTACCATATGAATCTATTATGAGAGCCACTTATGGATTGCCTACCAAAGATGGCAATACCTAGATCTATCTTCGCTTTTATGCCTAGCTAAGGGCGTTAAACGATAGCGCTTGCGGGAGGCAATCCAATTTTATTTTTATTCATTGATTTTTGCTCCTGTTTAGTAATAAATAATTTATCTATCCTCTGTTTTGGTTGTGTTTTTTGTGTTTAATTAGTGTTTGTGCCAAGTAGAACCATTGGGAAGACTTGGGGAAAGTCTTTTTAATCTTGCTGTAAAAAACAGAAACTTTAGCGCTCACAAGAACTACTGCCATTTTTATTTGGAAAGTGATATTTAGTTAATTATTTTTGCAGATGATTAATAGATAAATTTCTCATGTCCAGTAATTTATTTTAGAATTTTTGGGGTTACAGCTCTTGCGTTAGCTACAGATTACTACAGTCTGTTCTGTTTTTGACAGATTTTGTTTTTCGTGTGTTGTTTGCTTATTTTGATGAATCAATGGCTAGTAAAATAGTTTATAAACCATAGAGAAGTTGGAATACAGTAAGTTTAACACCAATACAAATAAAGAATGAGTTCATTACGGTATCTTGAACTGGTGTTTTGTTTTCTTTCGCTAACGGAGCTCACGAGATTTTCTACTTTAAGTTTTATGTTGTGAAGTTTTCAAGTTTTGGGTAAAGATTTGATGGATTATGGAACAAGGAGTGGCAAGATCCTAAGCTTGGGTATGCACATGGAACCCCCAAGATAATCTAAGGACACCTAAAAGCCAAAGCTCGGGGATGCCCCGGAAGGCATCCCCTCTTTCATCTACTTCTATCGGTAACTTTACTTGGAGCTATATTTTTATTTACCACATGATATGTGTTTTGCTTGGAGCATCTTGTATTATTTGAGTATTTATTTGTTATTTTTTCACAATCATCATTGCTGCGCACACCTTTTTGAGAGAGACACACATGATTCATAAATTGTTAGAATACTCTATGTGCTTCACTTATATCTTTTAAGTTATATAGTTTTTGCTCTAAGTGCTTCATTTATATCTTTTAGAGCACGTTGGTAGATTTGTTTTATAGGAACCATTGTTCTCTCATGCTTCACTTAGATTATTTTGAGAGTCCTACAAAACAGCATGGTAAATTGCTTTAATTATGTTAGGCATTCAAGATTAATAATAAAATTTTCTTATGAGTGTGTCGAATACTATGAGAAGTTTGATACTTGATAATTGTTTTGAGATATGGAGATGATGATATTAGAGTCATGCTAGTTGAGTAGTTGTGAATTTTAGAAATACTTGTGTTAAAGTTTGTCATTCCCGTAGCATGCACGTATGGTGAACCGTTATGTGATGAAGTCGGAGCATGATTTATTTATTGATTGTCTTCCTTATGAGTGGCGGTCGGGAACGAGCGATGGTCTTTTCCTATCAATCTATCCCCCTAGGAGCATGCGCGTAATACTTTGCTTTGATAACTTGTAGATTTTTACAATAAGTATATGAGTTATTTATGACTAATGTTGAGTCCACGGATCATACGCACTCTCACCCTTCCACCATTGCTAGCCTCTCTAATACCGCGCACCTTTCGCCGGTATCATACACCCACCATTTACCTTCCTCAAAACAGCCACCATACCTACCTACCATGGCATTTCCATAGCCATTCCGAAATATATTGCCATGCAACTTACCACCGTTCCGTTTACTATGACACGCTCCATCATTGTCATATTGCTTCGCGTGATCATGCAGTTGACATTGTATTCGTGGCAAAGCCGCTGTTCATAATTCTTTCATACATGTCACTCTTGATTCATTGCATATCCTAGTACACCGCCGGAGGCATTCACATAGAGTCATATTTTGTTCTAAGTATTGAGTTGTAATTGTTGAGTTGTAAGTAAATAAAAAAGTGTGATGATCATCATTTTTAGAGCATTGTCCCAAGTGAGGAAAGGATGATGGATACTATGATTCCCCCACAAGTCGGGATAAGACTCTGAACTAAAAAAAGAGGCCATAAAAAAGAGAGAGAAAAGGCCCAAATAAAAAAATGAGAGAAAATGAGAGAAGGGACAATGCTACTATCCTTTTACCACACTTGTGCTTCAAAGTAGCACCAAGATCGTCATAGAGAGTCTCCTATGTTATCACTTTCATATACTAAGTGGGAATTTCTCATTATAGAACTTGGCTTGTATATTCCAATGATGGGCTTCCTTAAAATGCCCTAGGTCTTCGTGAGCAAGCGAGTTGGATGCGCACCCACTTAGTTCTTTTTGTTGAGCTTTCATATACTTATAGCTCTAGTGCATCCGTTGCATGGCAATCCCTTCTCACTCACATTGATATCTATTAATGGGCATCTCCATAGCCCATTGATACGCCTAGTTGATGTGAGACTATCTTCCCCTTTTTGTCTTCTCCACAACCACCATTCTATTCCACCTATAGTGCTATGTCCCAAACACACAACTTCGATGAGCCACCAACTACATTACAAACCGAACACCGTACCCAACACCAAGCCTAGTTCAATACGTACGATGTCAGTTTCCCAACTTCGAGGGGGGGTCGTCCCACGCATGTTCTCAAACTTTATTTTGTGTAGCATGGGAACATATATAGTGTGTGAATAACTTTGAAAATTGGTCATTGGATGAAGCCAAGCCGACAGTACAGAGATGGCAAATCTGAGCACTACTGGCAGTTGGATATCATCTACATTCCGCTAGATTCTGTCACATGTACAATCTAGAACACTCCATGGTTGAACTTAAGCATAGTGCACAAACCTCAAAACACAAGCACTTCTCCTTTGTTCTTTGGAATCTTCCATATCTTAATTGCCCAAACATTTTTTTTCTAAATGAATTGTCACTTTTTTACCTTTAAAATGCACAATTCCATGAATCTTAAATTAGATTTTTTATATAAAACTAATTGATTTTGGATGAGATGAACTATAAGAATTAAAAGAACATCTACATCATGCATATATGACTCAAAGCTTGCATGCTATAGTGTGGTATTTATTCATAATTTGGTTACCAAATCTCATGCGTGCAATGCACGTGTACCTTAATTTTACATTATAGAACTTGGCTTGCATATTCTAATGATGGGCTTCCTCAAAATGCCCTAGGTCTTCGTGAGCATGCGAGTTGGATGCACACCCACTTAGTTTCTTTTTAAGCTTTCATACACTTATAGCTCTAGTGCATTCGTTGCATGGCAATCCCTACTCACTCACATTGATATCTATTGATGGACATCTCCATAGCCCATTGATACGCCTAGTTGATATGAGACTATCTTCTCCTTACTGTCTTCTCCACAACCACCATTCTATTCCACATATAGTGCTATGTCCATGACTCATGCTCATGTATTGCGTGAAGATTGAAAAGTTTGAGAACATCAAAAGTATGAAACAATTGCTTGGCTTGTCATCGTGGTTGTGCATGATTTAAATACTTTGTGTGGTGAAGATAGAGCATACCAGACTATATGATTTTGTAGGGATAAATTTCTTTGGTCATGTTATTTTGAGAAGACATAATTGCTTTGTTAGTATGCTTGAAGTATTATTGTTTTTATGTCAATATTAAATTTTTGTCTTGAATCTTTCGGATCTGAATATTCATGCCACAATAAAGAAAATTACATTGAGAATTATGCTAGGTAGCATTTCACATCAAAAATTCTGTTTTTTTACCATTTACCTATTCCAGGACGAGCAGGAATTAAGCTTTGGGATGCTTGATGCGTCTCCAACGTATCTATAATTTTTGATTCTTCCATGCTATTATATTATCTGTTTTGGATTTTAATGGATTATATATACACTTTTGTATTATTTTTGGGACTAACCTACTAACCCAAGGCCCAGTGCAAATTGCTGTTTTTTTGCCTATTTCAGTGTTTCGCACAAAAGGAATATCAAACGGAATCCTAACGGAATAAAACCTTCAGGGGAGTTATTTTTGGAACAAATGTGATCCAAGGGACTTGTAGTGGATGGCAAGCAACCAACAAGGAGTCCATGGGGCAGGGGGGCGCGCCCTCCCCCCTCGTGGGCCCCTCGTGGCTCCACCGACCTACTTCTTCCTCCTATATATATATATATATATATATATATATATATATATATATATATATATATATATATATATATATATACCCCGAAAACATCCAGGAGCACCACGAAACCCTATTTCCACCGCCGCAACCTTCTGTACCCTAGAGATCCCATCTTGGAGCCTTTTCCGGAGCTCCGCCAGAGGGGGAATCGATCACAGAGGGCCTCTACATCAACTCCATGGCCCCTCCGATGATGTGCAAGTAGTTTACCTCAGACCTTCGGGTCCATAGTTATTAGCTAGATGGCTTCTTCTCTCTCTTTGGATCTCAATACAACGTTCTCCTCGATCTTCTTGAAGATCTATTTGATGTAACTCTTTTTGCGATGTGTTTGTCGAGATCCGATGAATTATGGTTTTCTGATCAAGTTTATCTGTGAACAATACTAGTAAAAATGCCCGTGCGTTGCACCAGGCGGTAAAAAGGGGCACAACCTGCTTCATGTTGTGTGCTTTTTTTATATCCAGTTCTAATAAACGTCGATAATAAGGTTAAACATGGAAATGCCCTTATTTTTAATAAAAGTTAATGTTTTCATGCCCCTTCAGCCCATCAACCGTGCTACAATCTTCAACTTCAATATCAAGCATGCTATCATCAGAGACGCCCGAGTAGTTCCGCTGTAGTGAGAGCGCTCTGCTAATGTTGTGCAGTGCAGCCTGCTTGTACTGCTGCTCTTGCATGCTCAGGCTATCAGGTGTCCGGAAAGAAGAAAAATTATTAGAGCTGCGGGAGCAGCAGCGTCAAGTGCTGACGTGCTCTCAAGGAATCCTTCCGTGTCAGAAAATTCATTCTCCAATTTCTTAGCATAGATAAGATATATATCAATTTCTTAGTCTGTGTTACTACTCATGAATTCTTTTAGCCACTGATGTGGTTAATAAAAAGATCAAAAAGTTCAGCATAACTCAGACCTGAGGTGTCAACTCTGTTGTTGCTTGTAATAAATATGGGCAAAGAGCACCGTTTGAGTGGTGCATTATCTCTCCAAATATATAGCGCTTGTACTCAACCATGGACTTCTCGTGTATGATGTAAGGCCAGATTAGCTATATGAACTTTTTCAAGTAATAATATGACAGCCAGCAAAATTTCACATCAACAAGCTCAAAAGGCAATGTTTCGAATGTTAGGATACGCTAAACAGGAATAGATTAAGACTGCTCCAGTTTAGCTAATTATCACTACATTCTAAAATTAAGAAAAACAATATGGTGAAATGTGCGAGCTTGACTTTAAATTGTGCATTAGAAACATGACAAAAAAAACCTCTCCAATAAAAGGGAGTAGATCCATAAAGAACACACATGAGTAATTCAAATTATGAATTGGACAGAGTTTTTCATGGTTGCTCAGCATAGCAAATGAAAATACCACCTTATCATATATTGGGTCTTCAATAGAATCGAATACATGGTCACAATATTCCTGAGATTGATGGTTTTTGAACTTTATAACAATAATAAGAGGACCACAGCAGCAACTGAAAGGTTTGCTACGAACCTATAATTTGCTTGCTCCTGAGAAGATAAAACCGACATAAAACTGATTATCATCCTGCAATAATTAAAATCAAGACTCCTAGGTCCCAGCAAATTACCATGCTAAAAGGAAAAAATACTAAAACTCAAAAGCAACTGAAATTAGAATGTAACAACAAATAGTTTTCCATTATCCCATTCCAAGTTCAGCACGGATTACCTCTTTTGGTTGGTCCCCCTCATCGAGGATAAGTAATGTTCAGAAGGGCTTCTTTTTTCCATAATCAGGCATGCAAATTAATTTCCCTTCCGATGGAAGGATCATCCCTTGGTGAGCCTCGCCTTTTCTCTAGTAGGTTGGCAAAGCATGGTTTGGCAGCCGGGGTACACCACCAAAGTCTGACAGTTGCTGAACACAGTCGTTCTGTGAGAAAAAAATATAGTAAGTTGGATTTTGTCATGGAAGAGAGATAATTAACAATTATATCAGATTATGTAAAAACCCCATGGACAGGTAAGTTGATTTAGCCGAGCGCAGTGCAGGTTCCGTGTAGATTTCTAAGCTAGATTTGCCTTGCGTTACATAGATTGCCTATTTCGTGGACTGTGAATTAAGTGCTTTGGCTGGACCTGCGCAGATGGATGATGCATACAACTCCCAGTCTAGGAGCTTTGCGGACTGTGAATTAAGTGCTTTGTGCTTGCTGAACTTCTACTATGCAGCTAGCTTGTGTGAGTCAGAAACAATGTAACTATGCAAGTGATCTATATTTTTTTAATAAGAACAGAAACATATCAAATGATGGTATTATGGTTAAAGAAAAGGACTACTCCAGGAACGAGATATTAGACCAATACCAAAGCACACTATCAGCTAAACCAAAAGAAAATGTACCTGCAGGAAACTACTGCAAATTACTTAGCTTTGATGCAAAAATTTCCCTATTTTTTCAAGTGCACATCTATGTCTTGCATTTGAGGATAATGACTGAGAACAATTATGTTGAAACTAATCCAGATTAATTAGGAGTACAAAAGCAAATCTCTCATGCTTTTCTAATAGAAAAGTGCAGAATTTGTATGGCAATGACATCTATTAGTGTATAGAAAAGGATATATAGAGAGGTCTGGTCACAGAGGCATCTCCATGAGCTGTCTTTACCCTCAGAGATTTAAACAAACTGTTATTGCACACAATCCAACCTCAAAATAGGAGAGCAAAAGAATGCTATAGATCAGACTGGAATTTCATGGCTGGGTGAGAAGGCTACATAAAGAACACATGTTATACCTGAGCATGGTTCAGGAGTCCTCGCCGGCCGAGGCGGCTCCCACATCCTTGAGAGTTGTGGTGTGTGAGTGTGCTCACGTATCGCTGGCCATGGAGACTCCCGTGTTCTCGGAAGTTGCAGCGCCCACATGAGCTCGCGTCATCGCTAGATGCGGTGCCGTCATCATGAATCTGGACCCGCGATGAACGTCTAGAAGAAGGACGACACCATGGTGGTAGCCGCTGGCCTCAGCCCACTTGGACGGCGCCACAGGAAAAACAACTGTTCATAATGATTTACCACAAACATGACAATTTGTTTGGGCACACATCATAGGCAGCTAACTACTCATAACAAACCCTAAACTCCCAAATCCTTGGGCTACATGTGGACAAATTAATTAAGGATCCCTTCACTCAAGCCTCTCATACATCATAATAATCATACACGAGATAAAGAACTGTATATCAGCATTGATGCGGTCACTGCTTAGGCATATTGTCGGACATCATAAGTGCAAACCAGACATGGGGCATTCAAGAGATATTTTCGAGGAGAAGTAGAGCATTAGGCAGAGTACTGCACTCAGATTAGCATAGAGATGCAGGGGTGGCGTAGTTACATGCGAGATGCCGTTCCGAGCCTCACCTAAGCCGCCTCACCACTCTCTCCTCGCTGCAGATTGATATAGTCAAGAATCAAATCAAATTGAATAAAACAACTTTTACAGATTGTACAAGGATGTACCTCAAGTGGGCACGGCTAGCAGGACGGCGTTTCAGTTAAGTCCATGTTCCGGCGAGATTGGAAGGGCTTGGCAGCATGAGATTGGAGGTTGAGGAGGCTTCAGGTGGCGCCGGAGAAGATTGGTACGGATGGGGAGGGGAAAGAGAATAGGCGGATGGCAGAGAGGCGGCGCGCGGCAGTGGCGGCGGATGGCCGGAGAGGCCGCGTGCGGAGGCGGCAGCGGCGTACCCGTACGCGTCGAAGGCGAGCCCTCGTGCTCGTGTGTGCCTGTGTTTTTCTTTTACAATTCTGCTCGCTCGTGTGTATTTCTTCTCCATTGTAAGGCCCAGGCCCACCCACGAAACGTTTTCTCTACAGACTTAAAATAGCACTGCGGGTTGAATACATAATTTATGAGGGATTTTTTATGCCGCGACGGTGAACCCGAGAGACTCAACCCGTGCTTTATTATTACTAGCAAAAGGGCCCGTGCATTGCACCGGGGGAACGAAATCACATGCCCCTAACCCAATAAGAATCGATCTTAGAAATAGTCATGTAATAAGAGTCAATCGGTACACCCACCACAGCTTTTGATCATAGCGTCTTAAACATAGTGGTACACTTAATTCAGAAGCCGCAACAACTACCAAGAAGGCAACCATCTCGTATGAGGTCTTCCACTGTGTTACAGGTGCCAAATTGTCTAGAAGGTTGCCATCTCACCACCAATGCCAAATGAAAAAGTTATTACACCGGCTTCACATCATATGGCACGGCCCAGACTGAAAGAAGGAACCCAGGTTTAGATAAAACGCTATATAAAATCATCACTTGAGCATCTCAAGCGAGTTCTTCGTCCGCCGAAAATTCCCTTTGTTCTCCAAGTCAATTCTTTCCGTGGCTGAAACCACCACCCCATCATATTTTTATGTTTAGTCTATCACACATAGTTTAGTAGCACAGCATAGAGAAAAGCACAAATGTATTTAGAACTGAAAGTAAATATAAGAAGCATGACTATATTGTTGGAGATTATTAATCCAAGTCATATAGAAAATAGAAGTGTTGAAGCAGTCTGTACACAAAGTTGCAAACCCATCCGGATGAAGTAGTCTATAAGTTAGTTACGGATTGTAACGAGCTGACGTTAAAACTGAAACCAGAGCAGACACACAATTTCTCTCTCAAAAAAAATTATGATTATTATAGCCGACTACATGAATTTATAAAAAGAGAAGTGAAAAAATATCAAGTTACAGGTGAATAAATTACAACTACAGATTTAATAGTCCTCCTCATGAGTCGATGACGAGTGCGAGAAGCAGGCTTCTCCCTGCCAGCACGACACATAACCTGCCTATAATTTCACCCTTGTTTTATATTTGATCTTTTAACCTATAAATACCCTACGTTCCACTAACTTGCATATTTTATAACGTTTTCTTATTTTATTTTATGCATATTCATTTCATCATGCCATTTATAATGCTTCACACCAAATTAAAAACTATGAAATTTTTCAGAAAATCATTTAATCTTTCCTTCCATTTTATACAATTGCTTTTCCAAATTCCTTTTTGAGCTTTTCAAAAAATCAAATGCCTTTTTATACTTCAAGTTTTGTCCCCAAACTTTCCCAATCACCATTTTATTACTTTACCAAGGTCCACCAAAATTTTCAACATATTTGGATACTTCTGAAACTTTGTCCTAGTTCTAACCTATCTGAATAAATCAAATGTGTTTGAATTTAAACCTTGTATTGCCCACTTCTAATTTTCTTGGAAGAAGCACATTTTTGCGAGTCCAGGAAAAGTAGCACCTTGCCAAAACCCCATTCCTAATCCTCTCTCTTTTTTACTCTTTATCTATTTATATTTAATAAATAGAGAAAATGTGAGAATTAGGGGGGTGAGAGAGAGGGAGTCAACAACGCAGTATCTAAACTGGCCGCCCATTCGGCCTAAGGTCCAGCCCAGCCACACCTTAACGTAACCTAGCAATCCAATCTGTTCTAAAAAAAAGAAAGCAATCCAATCGATTCCTGGACAGCTTCGATTCCTTTCTCCTACCTCGCGACGTCAGGGGAGGCGCCCCACGCGCGCGCCCGATCCCCGGCACTGGCCAGTTTCGCCCCATCCCGGCGAGGTTGCGCCGCCGTCGGCCTCGCTCTTCCTCGCCTCACCTCAGTGCTCCTCCTCTCCTGCTTCATCGCGGCACCATGGCCAAGCCGCTCGCCTCTGTTCCCATGACGCGCATGGTCACCACCGCCGCGGCTGTGCCCTGCACCGCGCCACCGCAGCCTCGTCTGACCTCATGTCGCCGCACCGCCCCTCCTTTCTCACTTCTCTCCCTCACCTCCCTGTCCCCTTTCTACCCAGGAGCGGCGGATGCCATGGATCCGCCCGGGAAGCCGCACTCCGGCCTTCCTCGTCGTCATCGGCGACCCCCGCCTCGCCACCCGTCTCCGGATCAGCCTCCCCAGCCCCCGTCGTGCACGTATTCGGCCCCTGCAAGCTTCAGTCGCCGCCGCCGTTCTACATCAAGCAGCCCCAAAACGAGAGCAACGCAGGGTTGAATACTCAAAACCTCAAGGTTCTTTTTATAACAATGAAACGTTTTCTCGGAAATATCCACTTAAGAAGGTACTGCGGGTTCAATTACTGAAAAACACAGGGGCTTTTTTGCAAAAGGTGCGCGACGGTGAACCCGGAGACTCAATCCGTGCTTTATTATTAGGGAGAGATTATTATTATATTACTAGCACAAATGCCCGTGCGTTGCAACGGGAGAAAACATTGATCATGAGAAACTGTGTCGTGGGACAATGGACGCTCATGAGAAAAAAAGATGGATCATTTGAGAATTGCGCATGAGCTCATGACATGGGGCCGGTATTACTCCGAGTAAATTTATGTTTCTGAACCAGAAAAATTAGCAATATCAATAATCTTAAGTAATAGTAGCAGCAAACAAACCAACCTAGAATAACAATTGCAGCAGCAAGCAATTCCAAACATCATTTTGGTCCATTTAGCAAACGATGAGAGCGTTGTGGGTGGAGAGGGATGAATGTCCTGAGGAATTCGATCGGTGCCTTCCACTTTGCAGCATATTCTTTGAGAGTTTAATAACTGCTATTTCTAAATGGCGCATCATTGTAACCTTTACAAAATTATTACATGTCACTAAGGTGATGGACGAAAGGTTTATACATGTGCACTTTGTGAACCTCCACTCATTTAATCAGATTGGTAAATTCACGTGTAGTCGATGTGCAGAGTTTATCCCAATCACTACAAATAACCACCATCTGTCCCAAAGCAGAGGAATATTCTAAATCTGAAGGTAGCGGTAGTTAAGTTCTATTTTTTTGGTAGAAAGCTAAAACTCAAATTGTTGACCGTACTGGTTTACAGCCAACGAAACCTCGGATACATGTCTAAAGTTCATTAGGGATGCCAGCCAACACACGAAAGCTCCTTTTTCTGAACATCACACATGTCATGTTCACTTGTTTAGAGGAAATGTAAATTTTCTCCATCAAGTAAATCAACCTTCACAAAAGAATAAAGTTACCAGATGTCCTTACATGATCATTTTGCACAAACATACACCACCTATACTGGAGAACAAAGTTGTCCGGCAACCCACAAAATGTTCAGATTACTGTATAAAGACTGTCAGTTTTTATTATGATGAAACCTTTAAAATTGTGTACCAAAGGTTCGGATCAAAGGAAATGTAGGATCCTCATTCATACAATGGAATTTTCCAAGAGGTGCCACGTCTGGAGTTTGTGTGAATCATACACGATACTCTCTCTGGTAAAACCACCCTAAATATGGGTCATTTGACATATATCAGTTTTACTTTGGGTTTTCTATATATGACTTACTAATTGCAGGACACCAGCATGCATGTTGTCTTAATTTTCTTTTGCAATCTCAGGAAGAAAGCTGCAGATGTTCAGTTTTTTTTCTAATGTGAGTTGTAATTTGGGTAACATAATCTTCAAAATGACTGTACAGATGACTCTTCCATGATCTACTTTTCTGAGTAAGATATTTACATATAAAGTATGCAATCCTTTGATGTTTAAGTACTTCTCAGGAGCTGAATATATGTCCTATGAAAATTTCTTACCAGATTCTGGAAGAATTTTCATATCAGCAGAGGCCGCTCAGCTGTCATACTCAACGACCCAATGTACAGACTCTACTAAAATTGACAAGTGGTGCCTGCTTAGTGTGATATGAAAAATGGTTACAATTTGCAGAGAAAAATAAAAATCAGAGCCTTTCTGTGTGTGGCAATGGAGATGAGTTGAATGAATCTGCAACTGAATTCAACTGAAAAAATCATGGAAACCTGAACAAAAGGGAGGATCGTATACAGCTACATAATTTTAATCTGAGTGGAGTTGGTCATGCCGCATGCAGACCGTGGCGTTGTGCTACTGTGTGCAAAACATGGAGTTTCAAGTTGCTGCCTCTATGCCCATAGCTCTACGGGTGCCTGCAGCAGCGCAGCCATCTCCTCATCGGTGATGGCGCCCAGCCGCACGAGCTCCACGTCAAACACCTCAGCCATCCACTCCTCGCGCACCACCGACTATACCAACGATGTACGGCAGGTCGAGCGCACCGCCGGCATCGTCCTGCATGGATGCGTGTGTCAGGGACTTGCAGGTAAGGAGCTCCAGTAGGAGCACTCCCAGGGAGTAGACGTCCGCCTTCAGCATGGGCTGCCATGTGTCCAGCACCTCCGGGGCGCGGTAGCCGCCGGCGCCTGTGATGGCGAACGTGCGCGCAGATGGGGTGAGTCGGGGAGCGCGTGCATGCTCCCCCGTCTCTGTCGATCTCGGCCGCGCCTGTTGCTGCTGCTGCTGCTGGCGGCGGCAGCAGTTGCTGCTACATAATGGGATTGTCTTCGAGCCCGGTGATGGATCGCGATGAAGACGGGGAGGAAGGCCGGCGAGGTCGAGATGGCGCGGATCCAGCTGCAGGAGGTCGACTCCGGCCTGATCCGGGCGAGGCGGCGTTAGTCGTTGGCCATGGCTGCTCCTGTAGAAGAAGTGAGAGGCAGTCCTTGTGTGAGAGAGAGAAACAGAGGGGAAGGAAACGGAGAAGAGGGAGAGCAGGGAGAGGGGTGCGAGGCGTGGAGGTCCGGCGGCGCGGCAGCCGGTGGTGAGGCCGAGCGCGAAGGCGACGGGGCGGCAAGGGGCTCCCGGATCGGCGGGGGAAACAACAACGCAGCCGGGATATATACAGATAGATTAGTTTCACTTTGGATATGGTAAATAAATATAGATGTGTTACAGAAAAAAAACTGAAAGCGTAAATTCATGAAAAGAAAGTGTATTGTGACGGTGAACCCACGGAGTCAATCCGTGCTTTATTATTAGGGATAGATTAGGGAAAGATATATATATATATATATATATATATATATATATATATAATGACATAATGTCAAACCTAGCTAGGATGCTTGGACCAGCAACTCCCACTTCGTGTCAGCAGGGCGGATGCATGTAATGATCGATACTTTGGTCATATATGCATGTCGCCATGACCTACCATAAGACGAACCAATGAATCTATCATTTGGTCAAATAACTGTTGTTGTTGTCGATAAATCGCTTGGACCAATAGATTGAACCATCATAAAAATCACACGAGAGGGACCACAAAACCAGCACCTCTTACATGCGGCCCAAAATGATGTACGTTGGGATGGGGTCATGTGTGTTATCAATATAGAATAATGTACAATTTAGATGTGGTGCCTACCTCTTGATACAGACAACAACCATGAAGGCAAGGTAGTTAAGGGGGAGATACGCAGGGTTTGATGTAGGTCGAACCCAGCAATCCGAGCATGTGAGAGGGAATCCTGACAACGCATGAGCTCGAGCTTTGGTTGATTGACATGTGACGGTGATCGGCCCTAACACGAACTAGGAGGAATCCATTCATGGCCAACACACACCCCTCATTATCGGTCAAAGGGATGATATATATACACTTGGGGAGCCCACAGATATGCGTGTCGTCACAAAAAAACTGCACAAGGGAGACGTGGTCGATCAAAAGACCCCGTATACACTGCATGCGCCCCGAAAATATGTATGGGTATGATGGTGTATGATGTGTTTAAATCCCGAATGCACAACTTCGATGAGCCACCAACTACAGTACAAACCGAACATCGTACCCAACTCCAAGCCTAGTTCAATACGTACGATGTCTGTTTCCCAACTTCGAGGGGGGGGGGGTCGTCCCACACATGCGCTCAAACTTTATTTTGTCTAGCATGCGACACACACACACACACACATATAGTGTGCGAATAAATTTGAAAGTTGGTCGTTGGATGAGCCAAGCCGACGGTACAGAGATGGCAAATCCGAGCACTACTGGCAGTTGCATATCATCTACATTCCGCTAGATTCTGCCACATATACAATCTATAACACTCCATAGTTGAACTTAAGCATAGTGCACAAACCTCAAAACACAAGCACTTCTCCTTTATTCTCTAGAATCTTCCATATCTTAATTGCCCAAACTTTTTTTTTCTAAATGAATTGTCACTTTTTTTACCTTTACAATGCACAATTCCATGAATCTTAAAATAGATTTTTTTATATAAAACTAATTGATTTTGGATGAGATGAACTATAAGAATTAAACAACATCTACATCATGCATATATGACTCAAAGCTTACATGCTATACTGTGGTATTTATTCATAATTTGGTTACCAAATCTCATGCGGGCAATGCACGTGTACCTTACTAGTATCAATAGGAAACCATCATGGTTAAACCCTTCTCGTTGTTGGGTCAAAGGGATAGATTGTGTGGGCCCCCCTAATTGTCGGTAAAGGATAGTATATATACCTCGGGGAGCGCACATATATATGTGCCGCATCTATAAGCCACACAAGGGATACTTGCTCGAGAAGAACACCCTGCCCCCTATACCCTGCATGCAACCTGAAAAAGGTTTATATAATCGCCATGACAGGTCAAGTCAATCATTCTTTAATTTTTAGAGGAAAAAATAACCGATAAAAACATAGTAGGTTTATATTATCGCCATGACAGATCCAGTCAATCATTCTTTAATTTTTTTAGAGCAAAAAATAACCCATAAAAACATAGTCTACAAATTAGGAAAACAAGGATCCCAAGGTTTATATAATTGGCATGATAGGTCACTATAAAGATATAATATATCTTTATAATGACCGTGTGATGGCATTTAAATGAAGCTTGAGATATGCAACTTCCCACCGGGTCACCCATCCTTGGACTACTCCAGCCCGAGCACGCTTAACTTTTGCGTTCTATTCGACTAGGCTAGCGGATGGGAAGCCGACCCTTGCTGATAAGAATTGCCTCCTTGCCTTAAGGCGTTTCACGCTGGTCACCCTGTGGGACCTACTCCCTCCTATCACACACATTTGTGCTTTTAGAAACTACTTGGGATATTTTACATGGCCGGTGTGTCGCCGCTAGCCTTCAATGAGCACTGACACTAGTAGCAGGAAAACGATGGGAGAAGAGGCGGGAAACCGATGAGAGGAGTGGCGATAAACGGTAGCCTGTTTTGAATGAAAACCTAGTAGAGAAGGAAGCATGAGCTACACGATGCATGCACACAGTGCTTACCCATGTACTGCATGTGCTGTCGAAAGGGCTCAGGGTTGCCGTTCGATCTTGGAGCAACCAACGATGCACACATACGATCCGTGGGGTTTGGGTTCTAGCCAATCAGAACGCACGACTCAGATCGCGCGCGCAGCAGGGGGTGGAGAATATCATACGAAAACCAACATTTGGTGGAAACCGGTGAAAACCATGAGAAAAAGATGTTCTGAAGTTTTTTTTTAAAATGCGGGATGTTAAGAGGATGATGTTCTATTGCCACACAAAATTTCAAGTTGAAACACATTACGAGATGTGAGCTATGAAAAAGACAAAATCAGCATTGAATAGTGCTGAATAGTAATATCACTATTCAGGGCTGAATTTGTCTTTTTCATAGCTCACATCTCGTAATGTTTTTCAACTTGAAATTTTGTGTTGCAATAAAACATCACCTTCTTAACATCCCACATTTTTTTCTTCAGATTTTTATGAAACTTTAAAATATGGTCTCCACGAAGTTTTCATTGAATATTGGCTTTCGTGAGTGAACCGTGTGCTATTTGAAAACATTTCGTGAGAAGAATCTCGGTTTTTAAATCCCCGTAAAT
The DNA here is from genome assembly GCF_018294505.1 of Triticum aestivum. Taxonomy (NCBI): domain Eukaryota; kingdom Viridiplantae; phylum Streptophyta; class Magnoliopsida; order Poales; family Poaceae; genus Triticum; species Triticum aestivum. The sequence goes on along the minus strand of NC_057809.1, from coordinate 196,956,934 downwards.
CCAAAACTAAGCCAAAAATCATGAAACCTGGCATGGTGTCATGACATGGTACTTATATGTCGAGGAATTTTTTTCGTCCATTGTGGCGCAAGTTTTATTACAAGCCTCTTACAAACCGGAGCTTCTCTCAAAGAAGCCTCATGGTTCCGATATGAAAATGTGTCCCCCTTGTGGGCGAAACTATAATCACTGCCTCTTTTCGCCTTGTCTTTTATTCTATGGGCAACATGGAACGACATGATATCCGTGCTGAAATTTGAACTTATTCAGGGTTCGTTTGGCCTGTTTATACACTAGTAGTTTCCTAGGCATTTAATGTCCATAATTCAAATCTGAACTTCAAAATACATGCTCCAGTTCACCAAAATGGCTAGAAAATTTGTAAATGTGTCCTTGGGTGCATGTTTAGGTCCCATGCCAGGAATGGGAACGAATTACAACTGTACCCGCATCCTGGCTCGTCCTCAAACATTTGGAATCTCTTTTTTAAATCCCCGTAAATCCTAAACTCACCAGAAAGCCATCAAAGGTGGCATGGTGTCACGTCATGGCACATATATTTTGTGGTAAAAACATTGTCCAATTTGGGCCAAGCTTTATTACAAACTTCTTACAAAAACCGGAGCTTCTCTCAAAGAAGCCTCATGGTTCCGATAGGGAAATGTGTTCCCCTTGTGGGTGAAACGTAATCATTTCCTCTTTTCGCCTTGTATTTTCTTCCACGGGCAACATGGAACAACATGATATCCATGCTGAAATTTAAACTTATTCAGGATTTGTTTGGCCTTTTTATACACTAATTGAGTTTCCTAGGCATTTAATGTCCATACTTCAAATCTAAACTATAAATACATGCTCCAGTTCACCAAAATGGCTAGAAAAATTATACGTGTGTCCTTGGGTGCATGTTTAGGTCCCATGCCAGGAATGGGAACGAATTACAACCATACCAGTGTCCTGGCTCGTCCTCAAACATTTCAAATCTCGGTTTTTAAGTCCCCATAATTCCAAAACTCTCCAGAAAGTCATCAAAGGTGGCATGGTGTCACGTCATGGCAAAAAAATTGCCAATTTGGGACAAGCTTTATTACAAACCTCTTACAAACCAGAGCCTGCCGCAAGAACCCTCGTGGTTTCGATAGGGAAATGTGTCCCCCTTGTGGGCCAAACGATAATCACTCCCTCTTCTAGCCTCGTATTTTCTTCTACACGCGACACGGAATAACGGGAGATTCGCGCTGAACTTTGAAATTATTCAGGGTTCGTTTGACCTTTTTGTTCATTAATTGAGTTTTCTAGGCATTTAATGTCCATAATTCAAATCTAAACTACAAATACATGCTCCAGTGCACCTAAAAGGCTAGAAAAAATGTACATGTTTCCTTGGGGTGCATGTTTAGGTACCATGGAACGAATGGGAACGAATTCAACCGTCTCGCCGTCCTGGCTTGGCCACAAACATTGTGAATCTCGCCGTCCTGGCTTGGCCATAAACATTGTGAATCATGAAACTTGGCATGGTGTCACTACATGGTACATATAATTGTCCAATTTGGGCGAAGCTATATTACAAGCCTTTTACAAACCGGAGCTGGTCGCAACCCTCGTGGTCCCAGTTGGGAAACATGCCCCTCTAGTGGGTGAAACGATAATCGCTGCCTCTTCTCGCCTTGAACTTTGTTTTCTACAGGCAACATAGAATAACATGAGTGTCAGGCTGAAATTTGAAATTGTTCGGGGTTCGTTTGGCCATTGTATATATATTACCAATTACTAAGTTTTCTACGCATTTAATGTACCCCATAAATCAAATTTGAACTACAAGCACATGCTCCAGTGAAGCAAAATGGGTGGGAAATCGTACATGTGTCATTGGGTGCATGCTTAGGTCTCATTCAAGGAATGGGAATGAATTACAAACTTGTTGTCGTCCTGAAACATTGAGAATCTTGGATTTTAAATCACAATAAATCAAAAATTCACCCAAAAAACATGAAACTTGGCATGGTTTCATGACATGGCACATATATGTCGTGGTAAAAAAATTGTCCAGTTTGAGAAGATGCGCACACATTAGTAGCCAACGAAGTCCTTTTTGAAACAAAAAGCTGACATGTTAATATTGCAAACGGTTGTATAATATTAGCCATGTCGAAATTTAACCATACTCGGTGGCGTGCATGGAGATGTTTGATTAGATGGGACGAGCGCGAGAAGTCTGCCTTGCAGGCTCGATGGGACGCGTGCGAGCATTCCGCCGCGCATGCTCGACGGGACGCGTGGATCCTGTCCACCTCGCAGGCTCGATGGGACACGTGCAAGCAGCAAGGCCGCCCATGCTCACTGGGAAGCGAGCTCTTTGACTTCCATGCACCAGCCACCGCCCGCCTCGCTCACAACTTCTCCATTAATGGGTTAATTAAAGCACCTAGACGGAGGGTGTTTCCTTTTGATCCCATGGCAACATTTTCTTCGTTCGTGTTTTCAAGTCGTATTACACCCTAATTTAAATTGCCACATAGGGCAACGGATAATACGACCATAAATAAAATGGCAACAGATAATACGACGACAAATTTACAATGGCGCAGATAATAATTGTCTTACATATTCTAGATAATTTAAAATGCCACATGCGGCAAAGCCCGGAAGACACGGGGGAAAGAGAAGAAGGAAATTGCACACAATGATCTGGATCGCTACTGTCTCTACTCGTCGATGGATTGCCGGGCGATGAAATCCTCCAGCTCCTTCTTCAATTCCTCACGACTTTGCTTGAAACCAGCCACGGATTCCTCCACCTCCTGCTCGCGCTCGATTCGGAGCTTCCTCAAGCCACCCATTAGTTCCTCGACGATCGCTTTCAACGTCATCTCTGAGGCACTGCTCTGCTCATGCAGCATCTTCCAGCCGGCGACCTCCTCCTCCTTCTCGGCAACCAACTTGAGGAGCTTCGCATTGTCACCCATGAGTTGCTCAACAAGGCCGGTCGCCTTGTCAATCAAGGCATCACTGATCTTGAGCGGCTTCATCAAGCCGCCGACCAGCTCCTGCGACATAGTGAAGCCAACGAGAATGTCGTCGTCACTGGCGAAGGACTTCAGGAATGCTGGCTCGTCGCGATGGCCAACACCGTGAATGCGCTTGTGAGAGCCCTCGTGGGCCCATGAGAGCTTGTTTGAGGGCTCCGCGGCGGGACCTCTCTAGTGCTTCCGCGGCCTTGGTCTTTGCTGCCTGGTTATATGTCCACCCTAAACTCCTCCTACCGGTCATGGCGGAACGACTTGATAGAAAAACCAGTTTTGTGGGTGATGAGGAGAGGAACTGTGAAGTAATTTTCGAGTGGGTAGTTTTTATATAGGTGTGAACACATATTAGTTTGATAGGTGTGAACAGATTTGCAATTACTTATTGCGTTGTAATCAGCAATGTGATGAGAAACAAGGTCAAAATTTATTGATGGCAGAAGGTTGACCACATGGTTGCTCGCCATTGAGGCGGCCGCGGCGCGCTCCGCTCTGGCATCTCTACACGTGCTCTACTCGCCATTGAGGCCAAGTTACAATGGAAACGGTTAATAATTCTTAATAATTGTCTTACATATTCAGGATAATTTAAAATGCCACATGCGGCAAGGCCCAGAACACTCACAACCTACATATGCATACAATTATAATAAAATATAAGCTAAAAGGCTGAGCTGGCGGCCTTCCGACGATGGTCTTCTCGGACTCCATGATCAGCATAGCACCCTTGCGGCCGTTCACTCCAAGTGTCCCGACCCGCCTCCGCCTACGGAGCGGCTGGCGCTGGGAGGCTCTTGGGGCTGCTGGGCCTCTTCCAGAAGAGCTTGATAGCATGCAATCACGCGCATGACAACTCCGTGAACTGCTCCATTTCCATGTCTCTGGCCTGATAGCAAATCCCGTCAATCACTTGCATCCTCAAGATATCACGTTGGCAATGTTATACTTCGTCAGGGACGTCAACTCCTCCAAGGATGTGCTCGATCCTAGCCACCACATCATCGGGATCGAGGTTGACACGACTGTCAGCGTCCTGGGAACGGGGGTACCCAGACTTGCCTGCCTGCGGCCCGGGGCGTGGCTCATCCAGCGGCCTGGTACGGCCCACCTTCACCAGCAACCACTCAAGACCCTCGCGAGGGGCCAAGCCTCGCGAGGCGGACGACACCAAGACCTCCTCCGGGGCGGCCTCCCTAGGATGGCTCCCGAGGAGCGGAGATATCTATGCAAGGGGCACCTCACGAGGTTCACGTGACGTGAGCCATGACGACCAAGGCCAGGCGGGCGCCAGCGACGCAGGGTGCCAGTTTCCTCTTTGGTGCTAAAGGGACAAGCGCAGGCGAGGAGTCCCGAGGTATCAGGAAAAGGTTTCCATATGGGTGCAACAAGACCAAGACCAGCAGGACAGAAGGGCGGAGGTCACCGTGGAGCCCACAGCGGCGTCACCGCCAGAGCCTTTGGCAGGCGAAGACCACCTTTTTTAGGATAACTTATACTAGTTGTCCCCCTTCGAATTTGGCCGTTGTGGGATCCCTTCCCGCCCAAGCATTTGGGAAGAGGACCAGGGCCTCTATAAATAGGACTAGCCACCACCGTAGTCAAGGATCGACTCATCTTGGATCGGATCCACTCCACCAAGGCCACCTCACCAGCTCATCGAGCTCAAGAACGCCTCTCCTCAGGAGGCTATTCGTCGCCTGTACTAGTTCATCCTCATCCTACAAGGCAATCCACCACACCACACTGGAGTAGGGTATTACACCACAACGGTGGCCGAACCAGTATAAACTCTCGTGTCTCTTGTTCCTTGGGTTCGGCGAGCTAGGCCTAGAGATCGTTATGAGAGTGAGTGAGGAAGGGAGAGATCTTTATGCGCACCCCAGTGTTCGAACCTCAAGGGTTTGCCGGAACCCACGATCCGACAACGGCCGCCGCGGGCAATGATGAAGCCGCAGGCTGCCTTTGTCTTGACTGAATCGTAGAGGTCCTCTGCCCATTCCTTGCGGGGCATCAGGCTCTCGATGAGCACTGGTGATGGAGGCTCTTCGGGTGGGTCGTCGATCATGCCGCCGAGCAGCTCTGGATCTTTTGCACGGTGGATGGTAAACTGCTCATCACACCACCACTGCAATATGTCGATTGTGCTCCTAAGGACTGTGACGCCGATATCGCCGCCGATGGGCCATGGTGCCTGCACCGGCCGATGAAGCTCTTTCTCCCCGACCTGCTCCGGCTCATTCTCCTCGCCGAAGATGTAACGCAAGTAGGCGTCGATGTCGAAGCTTTGGTCATTGCCTGGCATGCTTGGAATAACTAATGGAAGAAGGGTGAGGACTAGATCTTCGCAGAGTGTCGCGGTGGTGCGTTGCTGCCTGGAATATATGCAGCAAGCCGTTAGCTGGTGGCGGGAAACCGGTGAGGGAATAGGCGTGGATTTCACGATTCACCCACGTGGAGTGCGAGAAGCATTTGCTGGAGCGCGGGAAGACTAAGTGGAGCACACACACCACTACAAAAAAACACACATCCGTGACATTTTGGGCTGAATGAATTTTGTCTGTCATGCTTATGACACTTCTATGACGCTAATTGTGACAAAACCCGGTATCATCATAGATGTGATGGGGTCCTACTTCTATGACAAAAATCATGTCAGAAAATGGGCTTTTCGTCCTGGGCGGACCGGAGACGTAGCTGCACGACATTCTTTTAGCCGTCCATGACGGAAAAAACTATGGTAGAAGCGAGGGCGAGGAAAATATCGAGGGAGTTATCGGTTACGATGGGTGGTCGGGGGCGAGTGATGCGTGTTTCTCTCGTACGTACGCGCGTGTGTGCAGGGCATTGGGCTCTAATTGAACCCGAGCAATTGCACTGCAGGCTATGCGTTACTGAACCCGAGCAATCAATCGATCCCTTGCTGTTAACTGAACCCAAGTGATTCCTTCGCTACTGCTGCTAACTGAAGCCGATCGATGCTGCCTCTGGATGGACAGTGAGTGTTGTTGGGGGGTTTGGATGAATAGTTCCCGGTGGGGGGTTGGATGAACATAACCCCGTGGTAGTAGAGGCCGTTGCCACTGGATGAAGAGGACCCCGATCAATCGAGCCAGTGGAGGGGTGGATGAACAGGACCCCGTGGAGGGCTGGATGAATAGGACGACCCCGTGGAGGGCTGGTTGAACAGTAGCCGATGGAGGGCTGGATGAATAGTAGCCCATGGAGGGGTGGTTGACCAAGACCCCGTGGAGAGGGCTTGTTGAACAGTAGCCGGTGGAGGAGCGCACGGTGGAGGCTGGATGAACAGGAGCCTGTGGATGGTCAGTCGCAGGTGGAGGCTGGAGGAGGTCAACGGTGGATGAACAGTAGCATGTCGACGGTGGAGATGAACAATATCCCATGGAGTCCCGTTTTGCGGTATGCCACACCCCTCCCGACAAACAGTGCCCCCGTTTCGCCCGTAGCGCTCCAACACAAGTCTGTTTCCTCCATTTTGCGGTATGCCACACCCCTCCTGATCAAAAGGACCCCGTTTTGACCATAGGAGGTCCAAGAGAAGTCCATTTCCTCCGTTTTGTGGTATGCCAGACCCCTCTCGATGAACAGGATCCCGTTTCGACCGTGGCCATTGAACACAAGGCCGTTTGCTCCGTTTTGCGGTACGCCAGGCCTCGTTTCCATCGGTTGTTCCGTCCAAGCCGGTTGGCTCCCCATGAACAGCACGCGTTCTGTTGCCTCCCGATGAACACGGCACATTCCATTGCATCCCGATGAACACGATGACGACGCAGTTTCTCCGTTCCGACCCAGCCATGTACATGAGCCCTGGCCGTACGTATGCGCGAGTGATACGTCTCCAACGTATCTATAATTTTTGATTGCTCCATGCTATATTATCTACTGTTTTGGACATTGTCGGGGAAGCTGATCCACCAACACCTATGGGGACCGGGCCCCTTTCGGTTTGGAGGGGGGCGGAGGCCGCACAAAGAGCGGATCGAGGCGGTACACGCGAGCAGTTTTTACCCAGCTTCTGGCCGCACGGATGCGTAAAACCCTACTGCTGCTTGTTTGTGTGTATTGAATTCTTGCTCGGGAGCGATGGACGCTGCCAGACCAAGCGTGAGAGTGTTCCTGATGTTTCGAATGAGCCGAACCCTTTCTACGTTGCGCTTGGGCCTCCTTTTATACTTTCAAGGGGTCACCGACAGGTGGCAACGTAGACTAGAAGGGTAAAAATGGAAAAGGATGCGGTAGGTGCAGCTACCGCTATTGTGGATACAGTGCACCCTACCTAACTCTGACGGCAGGGGACAAGGTCATTGAATGCCCGTCTGAGTTGCCTAAACAGTGCAAAAAGTGACTGTTAGGAGCGCCACCGTTCGCCACGATGGCCTCCTCTTCATCTCCGCTTGCCACCGCGCACCCCTAGCTGCGCGGCCTCCTGCCACGTGTGCTTGGGAGAGTCCTAGAGCGACACGTTAGCAGGTGTGCTGGAGCGCGGGCACGAAGTGGGGGTTTCCCGCGTCAAGCTCCTTGCCGCGGTCGTCGTCTTGTCGCGTTTGGGAGCTTGTTGCTCACCGGGCCTTGCCGGGACGCAGGGCGCGTCGCGGCAAGCTTTCTTGGTATGCCTTGAGTGGCCTTCCCGGCAAGCTCCTCTTGCCGGGGTCTTGTATCTTCCCGGCAAGATCCTCTTGCCGGGGCCTGGGTTGGCCTTCCCGGCAAGCTCCTCTTGCCGGGGCCTTGGTTGGCCTTCCCGGCAAGCTCCTCTTGCCGGGGCCTTGGTTTGAGTACTTTGTTCTTGAATGGTCTTCAAGGGAACCGCGGAGGGTCTTGGCGGTCACCCGGCAAGCCTTGCCGCGGATGCTGCGACCGCCCGTGCACAAGTTCGGGGTACTAGGATACCCCTACTCTAGTACACCGACAGGAGCCCCCGGGCCTGGGCCAGACACGGTGCCGACCGCTGTTGGGCCAGGCCCAAAACAGTGCACGGGCACGCGCGGCCTAGGTCACGCCGCATATCTCTCTGCTCCCACCGCGCACGCCCAGAATGGCACGCGTCAAACGCGGCGTCGTGGGTGACGCGGGCGGCGTGCGCGGGGCTAAGCCCCTCGAGCATGCGTCAGGCCACGATGAGGGGGACGGTTCACGCCCTCCTCCCTAAACGGAGGTAGGCGTGGGGGCGTGGTGCATTTACTGGACGGGGCCGATGCGCGGTTTTCGGAGCGTCCACTCCCCGCGATCATGAGGCGGAGCGAGGCCGCCTCATCCGTTGCCTTGGTTCTGCATCCCCGCCACGCGGCTCCCATGCGCTTGGGGTCGCGGACGGTGGAAGTAGGAAACTGGGCCGTCGCAAGCAGAGGAAGCGGGTTGGCCCCGACTCCCTGCTCTGCCCGTGCCTTGATTCGCTGAGCGGGGCGGCCGAGCCCCCACCTCGCTCCTTTATAAAGAGCGGGAGGGGAGCACAGAAACCCGCACTCTCTCATCTCCTCCTTTCTTCAGCTTCTGCTCCCCTTTCTCTCATTCGCCATGGAGAAAGGGAACCCAGGTCCTTCATCGGTGGCGACGAGGGTCGCCGCCAGATAGCGCATCTCTCCCTCTCCCGCGCCCGTGGTGGCAGAGCCAGCCATAAGGGGAAGAGGGAGGGGGCGAGGTCGCGGACGAGGTCGAGGACGAGGTCGAGGCGCTCGGGGAAGAGGCGGGCGGGGCGGCGCGCCAGCTTCGCCTCCGCCGGCGGCTCCTCCCCCCACGGCGGTCCATATAGGGGACGACCCTTGCGAGTTCTTCGTCAAGCTGCGCCGGGCGCCTCGTCGTCGCCTCCGGCTTCCATCTCCGTTTGCGAGCGCGATGGAGTTGGACCCTCCCAAGACACTGAGACTGCACATGAGGGGCTGTGGGATCAGCGGCACGCGAGTCCGCATTGTATTCCCAACCCCTAATGTGATGTATCTTGATCGAGGGTGGAAGACGTTCGCCCGTATCCACAGCCTGATGGAGGGGTTTACCCTCCATTTTAAGTTGATGGAGGGCGATCTCCTCTCCATCAAGGTCTTCGGGTGCTTCGGCACTCGGGCGAAGTGCTGCGTGGACAGCTCCTCCGACAGCGAAGGCTCCTCCTCGAGCGAGAGTGACGAGGAGGAGAGCGACAGCGACGATGAGGGTAGCGGGCGGCAGGGTGGCGGGTCCGACTAGGCGCCGGGCGCCGCTTCGCGCGGCACCGGCGACCCCATCATCCGTGTCGCCGGCTCCTTGAACTCCCCGGGGTCGTCTCCTTGGGCGGCTGGCGTAGGGAGGCTGCGGAAGGGGAAGAGGGCTGGCGACAAGACCGTTAGGTCAGAGTACGAGGGCGTGGTGCCCTCGACAGCGTGCTGACGTCCTGCCGCCCCGTCTTCGAGCCCCGCTTCCAGCACCGCCATCGCCGTCCAGCCTTCGGACGGCCCCCGGGATGTTCTCTTGGTGTCTTCTGGCACCCGTAGCTCCCCTAGGCGCTCCTTTTGCCCTTTTCGCCTCCTTGACCTGCCTCCTGAAGAGAGGGACAGGAAAGGGATTACCTGCATCTTATCTTTTTAATTTGTAAGCCTTCGGGCCTTAGCTGTATCTAAAACTTGTAATCCTCTCTTTCATGTTTTTCATCCTCTATGGACTGTACCTGAGTGGGATGTTTTTTAATGAAAAGGGGATGCTTGCCGGGTTATTTGTCTCGCGAGTTGAACCCACGCCAAGGAGCAAATCCTTGGTGTCCCTCGGACAGACATTTCATCTCCCGGCAACAGGCCCTGCCGCCTTCCCACGTCGCTCGACCTTTCTCACGCCTTTGACGGAGGCGGGAACGAGGTGGGTGCGGTCTCCTTGTTTCATCCCTTTGCTGCCGCGACTATGACCAAACTTGGCCCCGAGAACGAGCCCCAGGGCCTAGAGTTGAGGGAGCACGGCAGTTTTCGGGAAGAAACGCGGTTTCGCATTCCCCAGTCCATAAGAGGATGCATGATGAGGGATGAAAGACTTATCTGATATTGCAGTCCCCCGGCAACTCTGGTTTGCCGTGGACGATTCTTGGCACTCGCAGCCCCCAGCGATACTGGCTTGCCGGGGCCCAGGTGCCGGTGCGCCCTTCTTCTCCTTTTCGTCCTCAAGCAGTCTGGCGAGGATATGCGAGCCCTGCGAACGAAAGTGAAGCAAAAGGATGTACACTCGACCTCTAGCATGCATGCTATAACCCCGGGGTGGAAGGCTTCGGGTACTCTTCCGACGAGGAACTCCAACCCAGCGCCAAGCTCACTCTGTTCTTCAAAGGCGTGGCAGCGGCGCTCCAGCAACTCCGGGAACGGATCCCAAAGCAGTTGGCCGACGAGTCACGCTCGATTTGTGCCGGAGTTCTGGAGAAGGTGCTGGTGAAGGTGGCCTTCCGCTATCCGGGCCTCAACCTCACCAACGTCCTCAAGAGGCTGCCGGCGGACGCTGATCTTGACGCACTTAAGGCCCTCGTCGCACCCATTGTGGACAGGGTGAACGAGGTCAAAAGGGTTGACGGCGGTCGCGTAGATTAGGCCATCCGTTTTCTTCTTTTCTTGTCGCTGCCAGTCATGTCATGGGAACACTTTATTAGAGGCGTGACAAGTTATTTTTGGAATATAACTCTATTTTAGGCAAAAAATTGCTGTGTTACTTCCTTTACTCGACTCTTGGCTTTGTATGGTTCTGCCCTACGCTTTCTAGGGAAACTTGCCGGCGCAGGCACCCTTGCCGCGAGCGCCGAGTGCGGAACTTCAGCAGCCTGCTGGCGGGGTCGCTACCGACAAGCAACCTTGTCACAACTAGTTGCGGCTCACTTAAGTTGTTGAGCGGACTCGAAACAAAGTAAGGGCGCTAGCGGCTCACTTAAGTTGCTGAGCGGACTCGAAGCAAAGTAAGGGCGCTAGCAGCTCACTTAAGTTGTTGAGCGGACTCGAAACAAAGTAAAGGCGCAACTAGCTACGAGTTGGTTCCTCCGCGCACAGGTTTTCCATACAAAGCACGGTCGTTCAAGGAAAATAACTCAAAAACTTAAAAAACTGATTGCTCAAGCTTTAGCAACTTAGATTTTCTGTCGTCTGCTTCCCGGCAAGGAGAAACTTTCTTGAACGGCCTGGTCCACACCATTATCTTCTCCTCCCCCCCGGTAAACCTTGTGGGTGAGGGAACCTTCCTTCTTTTGAGAAAGAAATAGAGAAATAAAGCAATGATATGGAGCCTTGGGCTCGTTATTGCTTACTGGGGTCTGGTGCTGCACAAAGTGTCAGATAACATATGCGAAAAAGGATTATAGCATAAAAAAACTGACAAGATGTGCGGGGCACGTGAACTTTACTGGTGCACGGGGTCTGCGCCCGGCTTTGTACAAAGGATTACATGCAACAGCGGCAAGACTTGTACAGAAGGTGGTTGCCGGAAAAGCTTCCGACAACCGTGCCCTACGGGTAAAACTTACGAAGATGTTCTATGTTCCAGGAGTTGCTCACCGGAATGCCATCTTCGGTCTCAAGGCGGACAGCGTCGGGCCTAGTGACTCGTTTCACCCGATAAGGGCCTTCCCACTTCGGCGTCAACTTGTTGGAATTCTTGGCAGACTAAACACGCCGAAGAACAAGGTCGCCTTCCTCGAAGCTTCTGGCCTTAACTTTGCGGCTATGGTAGTGACGCAAAGCTTGCTGGTAGCGAGCGGCTCGCACAACAGCCTGAAGACGGTCTTCCTCGAGGAGCAGCGTGTTATCTTGTCGCAGCTGCTCTTGCTCGAGCTCATCATAAGCGAGCACTCGAGGCGACCCGTAAACGAGTTCCGTGGGGAGAATTGCCTCCGCTCCGTAGATTAGAGCGAAGGGTGTCTGGCCAGTGGCTCGATTTGGCGTCGTCCAGATCGACCAAAGAACCACCGGCAGCTCCTCGATCCAGTTTCTTCCGCACTTGTGCAACCTGTCGAAAGTTCTGGTCTTGAGGCCTCGCAGCACTTCAGCATTTGCCCTCTCCGCTTGACCGTTGCTTCTCGGATGAGCAACATAAGCGAAGCAGACCTTGGCGCCAAGATCTTGGACGTACTGCATGAAGGTGCGGCTCGTAAATTGCGTGCCGTTGTCGGTGATGATCCTGTTAGGGATCCCGAAACGGAAAACAATCGACCTGAAGAACTTGACTGCTGACTGCGCTGTCACCTTCCTCACTGGTTCCACTTCCGGCCACTTTGTGAACTTGTCGATTGCAATGTACAAGGACTCAAAGCCCCTGACAGCTTGGGGGAAGGGGCCGAGGATGTCGAGCCCCCAGACCGAAAATGGCCAGGATAAAGGGATCGTCTGGAGAGCTTGAGCTGGTTGGTGTATCTGCTTGGAATGGAACTGGCATGCTTCACACTTGGTTACTTGTGCAGTTGCATCCTGGAGGGCTGTCGGCCAGAAGAAGCCTTGTCGGAATGCTTTGCCGGCAAGTGCTCTTGCGCCAATGTGGTGACCACATATGCCTCCATGTATCTCTGCCAACAGCTGTTGTCCATCTTCCCGGCAAATGCACTTTAATTTCACACCGTTGAGTCTTATTCTGTACAGTGTGCTGTCGACAAACTTGTACATACTTGACTGCCGGGCTACTCTTTCCGCTTCTTCTTGCTCTTCGGGAAGCTCTCCTGTCTGAAGGAAACGAACAATCGGCTGCGCCCATGCTGGAGCTTGTGGCTCGACAACAAGGACTAAAGGCGTATCTGTTGCTGCGGGAACATCCGCTTCCACAGCAAGAACCTGCGGCTCTGCCGGAGCGTGATATTCCTCGGCAAGCTTGCCGGAGCAAAACTTGTCGGGAGTGTTTGCTTCAACGGAACAAACCAAGAGGTTCGTCGGAGCAGACTGCTCCTCAGCACTCTTGGCGTCGATCTTGGGGACCTTCTTGGCGGCGGCTTCGGGAAGCTCTGCCGGAAAGTAGTCACCAGAAACCAACTTCCTCTTCTTATTCTGTCCAGTTGATGGTGTCACGGATGGTTGAGTCAGCTTGAGCACAAAAATCCCTGGTTCCACAGGTAACTTTAGTGCTGCACACTTTGACAGGCCGTCAGCAATATCGTTCTGAGCTCGTGGAACGTGTTCCATTTGCAGGCCGTCAAAGTGTGCTTCTAGCTTCCTTACTTCATCAACATATGCTTCCATCAACGGACTCTGATAGCTTTTGTTTACTTGGCGGACGACAAGCTGCGAGTCACCCCTTACAATGAGTTTCTTGATCCCAAGGTCGGCTGCGATTCTGAGGCCGGCAAGCAAACCCTCATACTCTGCAGTATTGTTCGTTGCTTGCTCCTTGGGAAAGTGCAACTGGGCTACGTACTTGAGGTGCTCTCCGGTGGGTGCGATAAGCAGCACGCCAGCACCGACGCCTTGCAGCGAGAAGGCACCATCAAAATACATCAACCACTCTTTGCTTGTCTCCTTGACGGGGATGCTTGTCTCTGGAATTTCTTCGTCTGGGGTTGGCGTCCACTCTGCTATGAACTCTGCCAATGCCCTGCTTTGGATCGTTGCAGTGCTCTCAAACTTGAGGCCAAAGCTTGACAGTTCCAATGCCCACTCGACAATCCTGCCTGTTGCTTCTGGATTCTGCAGTATCCTCTTCAGCGGAAAGCGAGTGACAACTGTTATCTCATGTGCCTGGAAGTAATGGCGCAGCTTTCTTGAGGCCATGAGAAGGCCGAAAAGCAATTTCTGTACGCCAGAATACCTTGATCTAGCCCCCTGTAGAAGGGAACTGATAAAGTAAACTGGGCGCTGCACCATTTTCCTGTGTACCTCCTTGCATGCCTGCGCAGACTCAACTTTGTCGGGGCCAGAGCTTGTCGGAGAAGCCCCCTGCTTGTCGCTGGATTCACTTGCCGCGGTTGCTGGCTCATCGTCCGCCTCCCTCTCCGCTACTAACGCAGCACTAACCACTTGATTGGTTGCCGCCAGATATAGCAGCAACTTCTCTTGTGGCTTAGGTGCGACAAGTATTGGAGTGGAGGAAAGGTACCTCTTCAAGTCCTGTAGCGCGGCCTCCGCTTCTGGAGTCCATTTCATTGGACCTGCCTTTTTCAATATTTTGAAAAACGGCAGGGCGCGCTCAGCAGACTTAGAGATAAACCTGCTGAGAGCAGCCACGCAACCGGCAAGCCTTCGCACATCCTTGACGCGCTTCGGTGCTTCAATCTGCTCGATGGCCTTGATCTTGTCGGGGTTGGCTTCAATTCCCCACTGAGACACAAAGAACCCGAGAAGCTTGCCGGAAGGGACTCCAAACACGCACTTCTCGGGGTTGAGCTTGAGGTTGATCTTGCGCAGATTTGCAAAAGTTTCTTCTAAATCTTGGATCAGGGTAGCCTTGTCCTTGCTCTTGACCACTATATCATCCATGTAGGCTTCCACATTTCTGTGTATCTGTGGCTCAAAAGCGACATGGACTACCCTTGCAAATGTTGAACCAGCATTCTTCAACCCAAAGGGCATCCGTACAAAACAGTATGTGCCGCAAGGGGTGATAAATGCGGTTTTTTCCTCATCTTCTTCTGCCATGAAGATCTGATGGTATCCTGAGTATGCATCAAGAAATGAAAGCAAATCACATCCAGCTGTGGAGTCAACAACTTGGTCAATGCGCGGCAAGGGAAATGGATCTTTGGGACAAGCTTTATTGACATCAGTGAAGTCTATACAAAGCCTCCATTTCCCGTTCGCCTTGCGCACGACTACAGGATTGGCCAACCACGTGGGATGGAGCACTCCTCTGACAAGGCCTGCTACTTCCAATTTCCTGATCTCTTCTGCAATGAACTCTTGGCGCTCCACTGCTTGCTTCCCGACTCTCTTCTTGACGGGCCGCGCATGAGGACAGACGGCAAGGTGGTGCTCGATTACTTTCCTGGGAACACCGGGGATATCAGACGGTTGCCATGCAAACACGTCGACATTCGCCCGCAGGAAAGCAACGAGCGCGCTTTCCTATTTGGGGTCAAGCGTGGCACTGATGGTGAAGGTACCACCAGTGCCGTCCTTCTTGGCGGACACCTTCTTGGTCTCGGGTGGAGCTGCCATCGTCTTCTTGCACTTGCCGGTGGAGCTCGATGGTGCATCCTCGACGGTAGCGCAGCACTCCGAAGAGGTGCGCTTGCCGGAGTGGGCATCAGAGCTCTTGCCGGACTTTGTCTTCTTCTTCCCCCCGGGAGCTTCAGCGGCAAATGTGTTGTGATCAGCTGCGGCTGCTGCTTCCCGGTAGATTTTGTCGGTGCAGATAAGGGCATCCTTCTTGTCGCCGGGGACAGAGATGACACTTATTGGGCCTGGCATCTTGAGCATGTTGTATGCATAGTGAGAGGCTGCCATAAACTTGGCGAGCGCTGGACGGCCAAGGATCCCATTGTAGGGTAATGGAAAATCGGCAACGTCAAATGTGACCCTCTCAGTTCTGAAGTTCATCTCGCTGCCAAATGTGACCGGCAGCGTGATCTTTCCCTTCGGCTTGCTTCTTCCCGGGCTGATTCCTTGGAATGTGCCGGTCTCCTCGAGCTCGCTGTCAGGGATCTGGAGTTTCTGAAGGACCGCGGAGGAGATCAGATTCAAGCCGGCCCCACCGTCAACTAGCATCTTCGTGACCTTGAGGTTGCGAATAGTTGGTGAAACCAACATCGGCAAGCACCCGACCGCAGTTACGCGATCAGGGTGATCCTCAATGTCGAAGATGATAGGCGTGCTGGACCATTTCAGAGGCTTGCG
Organism: Triticum aestivum; assembly: GCF_018294505.1. Lineage (NCBI taxonomy): Eukaryota > Viridiplantae > Streptophyta > Magnoliopsida > Poales > Poaceae > Triticum > Triticum aestivum. The sequence continues at coordinate 196,941,153 of NC_057809.1, read as the reverse complement.
TGACTCTACAGATGGTTCCGCTGCATTAACCTCCCGCATCCACTGCTTGAGTTGGCGGTGCGAAGTATGCAGAGAAGCACCACCGTCGACGCACAGGACCTCTGTAGCTTTCTGAAATTCCTGCTCATCGGCCTCATCATCATCCACGTCTTCGTCATCATCGTCGTCTTCATCCTTGTCGCGGCCACGGGGAGGCCTATCTCCTTGCCGCTGCTTGGCCTTGCCGCGGCGTCCTCCTCGGCCGGGACGTTTCTTGCCGGATCCACCAGTTCCTTCCTGGGCCTTCTCCTTGTCGCGCCGCTCGTACTCAGCTTTCTGTTGCTCAACAAGCTGTTTGACTTTCTTGCAGTTCTGGAGATCGTGACCCTTGGTGCGGTGAATTTTACAATACTGCTTGCCGGAGCTGTCCTGCTTGTCGGCGGCCGCCACAGGCTGGGCCTCCTTGTCGGAGCCACCAGCTTTAGCTTCCTTGGCGCCACCTCTGTTGCCGGACTGCTCGACAGCTAGCACTTCCTTGCCCTTTTTCCTTCTGTTGTTCCGCCGCCGGCCTTTCTTTGCCGGGGCGGCATCCTCACTGTCAGATCCTCCTGCTCCTGTACTCTCTCCGGGGAGCCTCCTCCCCTCTTCAGCGCGTGCACACTTGTCGGCCAGGGCGTAAAGCTCGCTGATGTCTCTGATCTTACACATCGCCATCTCCTCCCTCATCCTTCGGTTTCGCACGTTCTGATGGAACGCGTTGATGATCGCGGCGGGGTGGACATATGGGATGTTGTGCTGTACACGGCTGAATCTCTAGATGTACTTGCGCAGTGGCTCTCCTTCCTTCTGGGCGAGCAGATGAAGATCGCTCTCTTGGCCATGTGGCTTGTGGCCGCCTGTAAAGGCGCCGACAAACTGATGGCATAAATCTGCCCAAGAGGAGATGGAATTGTCCGGCAAGTGCATGAGCCAGGACCTAACGTTGGGCTTGAGTACCAGCGGGAAGTAGTTGGCAAGGATCTTGTCTTCCCGTCCCCCGGCAGCCTTCACCGCGATGGTGTAGATGCTGAGAAACTCCGACGGATGCGTCTTGCCGTCGTACTTCTCTGGTACGTCTGGTTTGAAATTCTTTGTGCTGGGCCACTGGACTTGCCGCAGCTCACGGGTGAACGCAGGACAACCTACCGCGTACGGCAGATCGCCTGGTTCCCCTGGCGCATGCATGTCAACAGAGGGCCCAGCGCGCTTGTCGGATTGACGTCACGCTTCTCTTCGGCGCTCGATGCGGGTTCAAGCGTCTTCTTGTTGTCGTTCATGGAGAACTTGGCGCTGGTCGCGACGAGCTCGTGGGTCCGACGACGCGGTGGAGCCGCTGTCGGGGTGGACCCGGTGAGTCGGCGATTTTGGCCTTCGTAGTGGAGAGTGCATGGAAGTCGCACCTCCCCCGGTCTTGTTGCCATCGGCTCGCGTCCGGCTGTCCTGCCGCGGCAGCGAGGTGCTTGGTTGTCGTGCAGTGTCGCCGTTGGCGAAGCCGATGAGGCTCTGGATAGTGGTCCTCCATTCGTCGGTCTTGTCCGCCGTTGGAGGATAATCTAGGAGCAGTTGAGCTCACGCCAAGGCTTCTGCTGGAGTGGTGCGCGGCGGAGGTGAACGGTGCGAGGAGTGGGGCGTGCTCGGACTCCTAACCACGTTAGAAGGATCAGTGCCCCGTCCAGGCGACCGTACTTCGCTTGAGCCAGCATGTTGACGTGCATGTTGGTCTTGAGCGCCACAAGAACCACCAGCTTGATCTTGGCCCAGCGGACGTATGGTGCTGCGAACGCCATGATGCTGCTGGTCCCGCGCCTCTTGAGAGGGACGCGGTGCACGCATGGACGCCGAGGTATGTGCCGCCTTGTCCTTGGACTTGGCCACACTGAGGGCTCCCTCGTCGACGCCCATTCTTCCGCCGGCATCCACTCCACCACCCATTTGCTCCGGAGGCGGTGAAAGCGACGCAGACGGAACAACTGGCTCCGAATCCTTCTTCTTCGGTGGCATGTCGATGAAGACGATGAAGATCTAGCTCGCGTGCATGCCGGATCGGGTTCGCACGATCTCGACGCCCCCTACCTGGCGCGCCAAAGATGTCGGGGAAGCTGATCCACCAACACCTATGGGGACCGGGCCCCTTTCGGTTCGGAGGGGGGCGGAGGCCGCACAAAGAGCGGATCGAGGCGGTACACGCGAGCAATTTTTACCCAGCTTCGGGCCGCACGGATGCGTAAAACCCTACTGCTGCTTGTTTGTGTGTATTGAATTCTTGCTCGGGAGCGATGGACGCTGCCAGACCGAGCGTGAGAGTGTTCCTGATGTTTCGAATGAGCCAAACCCTTTCTACGTTGCGCTTGGGCCTCCTTTTATACTTTCAAGGGGTCACCGACAGGTGGCAACGTAGACTAGAAGGGTAAAAATGGAAAAGGATGCGGTAGGTGCAGCTACCGCTACTGTGGATACAGTGCACCCTACCTAACTCTGACGGAAGGGGACAAGGTCATTGAATGCCCGTCTGAGTTGCCTAAACAGTGCAAAAAGTGACCGTTAGGAGCGCCACCGTTCGCCACGATGGCCTCCTCTTCATCTCCGCTTGCCACCGCGCACCCCTAGCTGCGCGGCCTCCTGCCACGTGTGCTTGGGAGAGTCCTAGAGTGACACGTTAGCAGGTGTGCTGGAGCGCGGGCACGAAGTGGGGGTTTCCTGCGGCAAGCTCCTTGCCACGGTCGTCATCTTATCGCGTTTGGGAGCTTGTTGCTCACCGGGCCTTGCCGGGACGCAGGGCGCGTCGCGGCAAGCTTTCTTGGTATGCCTTGAGTGGCCTTCCCGGCAAGCTCCTCTTGCCGGGGTCTTGTCTCTTCCCGGCAAGATCCTCTTGCCGGGGCCTGGGTTGGCCTTCCCGGCAAGCTCCTCTTGCCGGGGCCTTGGTTGGCCTTCCCGGCAAGCTCCTCTTGCCGGGGCCTTGGTTTGAGTACTTTGTTCTTGAATGGTCTTCAAGGGAACCGCGGAGGGTCTTGGCGGTCACCCGGCAAGCCTTGCCGCGGGATGCTGCGACCGCCCGTGCACAAGTTCGGGGTACTAGGGTACCCCTACTCTAGTACACCGACAGACATTATTGGGCTTTATTATCCACTTTTATATTATTTTTGGGACTAACCTATTAACCGGAGGCCCAGCCCAGAATTGTTGTTTTTTGCCTATTTCAGAGTTTCACAGAAAAGGAATATCAAACGGAGTCCAAACGGAATGAAACCTTCGGGAACGTGATTTTCGGAACGAACATGATCCAGGAGACTTGGACCCTACGTCAAGAAATAAAGGAGGAAGCCACGAGGTAGGGGGGCGCGCCTACCCCCCCAGGTGCGCCCTCCACCCTCATGGGCCCCCTGTTGCTCCACCGACGTATTCCTTCCTCCTATATATACCTACATACCCCCAAACGATCAGAAATAGAGCCAAAAACCTAATTCCACCGCCGCAACCTTCTGTATCCACGAGATCCCATCTTGGGGCCTGTTCTGGAGCTCTGCCGGAGGGGGCATCCATCACGAAGGGCTTCAACATCAACACCATAGCATCTCCGATGAAGTGTGAGTAGTTTACCTCAGACCTTCGGGGCCATAGTTATTAGCTAGATGGCTTCTTCTCTCCTTTTGGATCTCAATACAATGTTCTCCCCCTCTCTTGTGGAGATCTATTCGATGTAATCTTCTTTCTGCGGTGTGTCTGTTGAGATCGATGAATTGTGGGTTTATGATCAAGATTATCTATGAACAATATTTGAATCTTCTCTGAATTCTTTTATCTATGATTGGTTATCTTTGCAAGTCTCTTCGAATTATCAGTTTGGTTTGTCCAACTAGATTGATCTTTCTTGCAATGGGAGAAGTGCTTAGCTTTGGGTTCAATCTTGCAGTGTCCTTTCCTAGTGACAGTAGGGGCAGCAAGGCATGTATTGTATTGTTGCCATCGAGGATAACAAGATGGGGTTTTATCATATTGCATGAATTTATCCCTCTACATCATGTCATCTTGCTTAAGGCGTTACTCTGTTTTCATGATCTTAATACTCTAGATGCATGCTGGATAGTGGTCGATGAGTGGAGTAATAGTAGTAGATGCAGGCAGGAGTCGGTCTACTTGTTTCGGACGTGATGCCTATATACATGATCATACCTAGATATTCCCATAACTATGCTCAATTCTGTCAATTGCTCAACAGTAATTCGTTCACCCACCGTAAAATACTTATGCTCTTGAGAGAAGCCACTAGTGAAACCTATGGCCCCCGGGTCTATCTTCATCATATTAATCTTCCAATACTTAGTTATTTCCTTTGCTTTTTTACTTTGCTTTTATTTTACTTTGCATCTTTATCACAAAAATACCCAAAAAATTATTCTATCATATCTATCATATCTCACTCTCGTAAGTGACCGTGAAGGGATTGACAACCCCTTATCACGTTGGTTGCGAGGAGTTATTTGTTTTGTGCAGGTACGAGGGACTCACGCCTAGCCTCCTACTGGATTGATACCTTGGTTGTCGAAAACTGAGGGAAATACTTACGCTACTTTGCTGCATCATCCTTTCCTCTTCAAGGAAATCCAACATAGTGCTCAAGAGGTAGCAAGAAGAATTTATGGCACCGTTGCCGGGGAGGTTCGTGCAAGTCAAGATTTGACTCCCGATAACAAGCCATTTCTGGCGCCGTTGCTGGGGAGTCTACGCAAGAGTCAACATACCAAGTACCCATCACAACCCTTATCTCCCGCATTACATTATTTGCCATTTGCCTCTCGTTTTCCTCTCCCCCACTTCACCCTTGCCATTTTATTCGCCCTCTCTCTCTATCCTCCCTCTCTTTCTCTATTTGCCTCTTTTTGCCCGCTTGCTTTTTGTTTGCTTGTGTGTTGGATTGCTTGCTTGTCACGATGGCTCAAGATAACACTAAATTGTGTGACTTTACCAATACCAACAACAATGAATTTATTAGCACTCCGATTGCTACTCTTACCGATGTTGAATCTTGTGAAATTAATGCCGCTTTGCTGAATTTTGTCATGAAAGATCAGTTTTCCGGCCTTCCTAGTGAAGATGCCGCTACCCATCTAAATAGCTTCGTTGATTTGTGTGATATGCAAAAGAAGAAAGATGTGGATAATGATGATTTGGCTAGGAATGTTGATAGAATTTCTCTTGATGTTGATTCTTTAAAGCTTAGATCTATTCCTCCTAAGCATGATATCAATGAGTCTCTCAAAGCCATGAGAATCTCCATTGATGAGTGCAAAGAAAGAACCGCTAGGATGCGTGCTAAGAAATATGCCTTTATAAGAGCGTGTTCTTCTAGTTCCTATGAAAATAAAGATGAAGATCTAAATGTTATTGATGTGTCCCTTATTAAATCTTTGTTTTGTAATATGAATCTTGATAATGATGGGAGTGAATATGATCCACCTTTACCTAGAAGGCATTCCAAAAATTCAGAGTCTTTAGATCTTGATGCTAAATTTGATAAAAGTGGGATTGAAGAGATCAAAACTCTAGATGTTAATGAACCTACTATTTTGGATTTCAAGGAATTTAATTATTAAAATTGCTCTTTGATTGATTGTATCTCCTTGTTGCAATCCATGCTAAATTCTCCTCATGCTTATAGTCAAAATAAAGCATTTACTAAACATATCGTTGATGCCTTGATGCAATCTTATGAAGAAAAACTTGAGTTGGAAGTTTCTATCCCTAGAAAACTTTATGATGAGTGGGAACCAACTATTAAAATTAAGATTAAATATCATGAGTTCTATGCTTTATGTGATTTGGGTGCTAGTGTTTCCACGATTCCAAAGACTTTGCAATTCTTCGTGTCCTATTTTCCTTGGTAGACCTTTCCTTAAAACGATTGGTGCAATTATTGATATGAAGGAAGGAAATATTAGATTCCAATTTCTGTTAAGGAAAGGCATGGAACACTTTCCTAGAAATAAAATCAAATTACCTTATGAATCTATTATGATAGCCACTTAAGGATTGCCTACCAAAGATGGCAATACCTAGATCTATCCTTGCTTTTTATGCCTAGCTAGGGGCCTTAAACGATAGCACTTGTTGGGAGGCAACCCAATTTTATTTGTATTCCTTGCTCTTTGCTCCTGTTTAGTAATAAATAATTTACCTAGCCTATGTTTTGGTTGTGTTTTTGTGTTTAATTAGTGTTTGTGCCAAGTAGAATCGTTGGGAAGACTTGGGGAAAGTCTTGTTATCTTGCTATAAAAACAGAAACTTTAGCGCTCACGAGAACTTCTGCCATTTTTATTTGGAAAGTGATATTTAGTTAATTACTTTTGCAGATGATTAATAGATAAATTACTCACGTCCAGCAATTTATTTTAGAATTTTTAGGGTTCCATATCTTGCGCTAGTTACATATTAGTACAGACTGTTCTGTTTTTGACAGATTCTGTTTTTCGTGTGTTGTTTGCTTATTTTGATGAATATATGGCTAGTAAAATAGTTTATAAACCATAGAGAAGTTGGAATACAGTAGGTTTAACAGCAATATAAATAAATAATGAGTTCATTACAGTACCTTGAAGTGGTCTTTTGTTTTCTTTCGCTAACGGAGCTCACGAGATTTTCTACTTTAAGTTTTGTGTTATGAAGTTTTCAAGTTTTGGGTAAAGATTTGATGGATTATGGAACAAGGAGTGGCAAGAGCCTAATCTTGGGGATGCCCATGGCACCCCCAAGATAATCTTAGGACACCTTAAAGCCAAAGCTTCGGGATGCCCCAGAAGGCATCCCCTCTTTCGTCTACTTCCATCGGTAACTTTACTTGGAGCTATATTTTTATTCAGCACATGATATATGTTTTGCTTGGAGCGTCTTGTATGATTTGAGTCTTTGCTTTTTAGTTTACCACAATCATCCTTTCTGTACACACCTTTTGATAGAGCCATACATGATTTGGAATTTGTTAGAATACTCTATGTGCTTCACTTATATCTTTTGAGTTATATAGTTTTGCTCTAGTACTTCACTTATATCTTTTAGAGCACGGTGGTGGATTTGTTTCATAGAAACTATTGATCTATCATGCTTCACTTAGATTATTTTGAGAGTCTTAAATAGCATGGTAATTTTCTTAAATAATCCTACTAAGCTAGGTATTCAAGATTAGTAAAAAAATTCTTATGAGTGTTTTGAATACTAAGAGAAGTTTGATGCTTGATGATTGTTTTGAGATATGGAGGTAATAATATCAATGTCGTGCTAGTTGAGTAGTTGTGAATTTGAGAAATACTTGTGTTGAAGTTTGAAAGTCCCATAGCATGCACGTATGGTAAACGTTATGTAACAAATTTGAAACATGAGGTGTTCTTTGATTGTCCTCCTTATGAGTGGCGGTCGGGGACGAGCGATGGTCTTTTCCTACCAATCCATCCCCCTAGGAGCATGCGTGTAGTGCTTGGTTTTTTATGACTTGTAGATTTTTGCAATAAGTATGTGAGTTATTTATGACTAATGTTGAGTCCATGGATTATACACACTCTCACCCTTCCATCATTGCTAGCCTCTTCAGTAACGTGCATTGCCCTTTCTCACATTGAGAGTTGGTGCAAACTTCGCCGGTGCATCCAAACCCTGTGATATGATACGCTCTTTCACACATAAACCTCCTTATATCTTCCTCAAAACAGCCACCATACCTACCTATTATGGCATCTCCATAGTCATTCCGAGATATATTGCCATGCAACTTTCAACCATTCCATTTATCATGACACATTCATCATTGTCATATTGCTTAGCATGATCATGTAGTTGACATAGTATTTGTGGCAAAGCCACCGTTCATAATTATTTCATACATGTCACTCTTGGTTCATTGCATATCTTGGTACACCGTCGAAGGCATTCATATAGAGTCATACTTTGTTCTAGTATCGAGTTGTAATCATTGAGTTGTAAATAAATAGAAGTGTGATGATCATCATTTTCTAGAGCATTGTCCCAACTGAGGAATATAAAACAAAGAGAAAGGCCATAAAAAAAGAGAAGGCCCAAAAAAAATATGAGAGAGAAAGAGAGAAGGGACAATGTTACTATCCTTTGCCACACTTGTGCTTCAAAGTAGCACCATAATCTTCATGATAGAGAGTCTTTTGTTTTGTCACTTTCATATACTAGTGGGAATTTTTCATTATAGAACTTGGCTTGTATATTCCAACAATGGGCCTCCTCAAGTGCCCTAGGTCTTCGTGAGCAAGCAAGTTGGATGCACACCCACTTAGTTTCTTTTGTTGAGCTTTCATACATTTATAGCTCTAGTGCATCCGTTGCATGGCAATCCCTACTCCTTGCATTAACATCAATCCATGGGCATCTCCATAGCCCATTGATTATCCTCGTTGATGTGAGACTTTCTCCTTTTTTGTCTTCTTCACATAACCCCCATCATCATATTCTATTCCACCCATAGTGCTATGTCCATGGCACGCGCTCATATATTGCGTGAAAGTTTATAGGTTTGAGATTACTAAAGTATGAAACAATTGCTCGGCTTGTCACCGGGGTTGTGCATGATGAGAGCATTCTTGTGTGACGAAAATGGAACATGACTAAACTATATGATTTTGTAGGGATGAACTTTCTTTGGCCATGTTATTTTGAGAAGACATAATTGCTTAGTTAGTATGCTTGAAGTATTATTATTTTTATGTCAATATGAAATTTTATCTTGAATCTTCCGGATCTGAATATTCATACCACAATTAAGAAGAATTACATTAAAATTATGCCAAGTAGCACTCTGCATCAAAATTATCTTTTTTATCATTTACCTACTCGAGGACGAGCAGGAATTAACCTTGGGGATGCTTGATACGTCTCCAACGTATCTATAATTTTTGATTGCTCCATGCTATATTATCTACTGTTTTGGACATTATTAGGCTTTATTATCCACTTTTATATTATTTTTGGGACTAACCTATTAACCGAAGGCCCAGCCCAGAATTGCTATTTTTTGCCTATTTCAGAGTTTCGCGGAAAAGGAATATCAAATGGAGTCCAAATGGAATGAAACCTTCGGGAACGTGATTTTCGGAACGAACATGATCCAGGAGACTTGGACCCTACGTCAAGAAATAAAGGAGGAAGCCACGAGGCAGGGGGGCGCCTCCCCCCAAGCGCGCCCTCCACCCTCATGGGCCCCCTGTTGCTCCACCGACGTACTCCTTCCTCCTATATATATACCTACGTACCCCCAAACGATCAGAAACAGAGCCAAAAACCTAATTCCACCGCCACAACATTCTGTATCCATGAGATCCCATCTTGGGGCCTGTTCCAAAGCTCCGCCGGAGGGGGCATCCATCACGGAGGGCTTCTACATCAATACCATAGCGTCTCCGATGAAGTGTGAGTAGTTTACCTCAGACCTTCGGGTCCATAGTTATTAGCTAGATGGATTCTTCTCTCTGTTTGGATCTCAATACAATGTTCTCCCCCTCTCTTGTGGAGATCTATTGGATGTAATCTTCTTTTTGCGGTGTGTTTGTTGAGACCGATGAATTGTGGGTTTATGATCAAGATTATCTATGAACAATATTTGAATCTTCTCTGAATTCTTTTATGTATGATCGGTTATCTTTGAAAGTCTCTTCGAATTATCAGTTTGGTTTGGCCTACTAGATTAATCTTTCTTGCAATGGGAGAAGTTCTTATCTTTGGGTTCAATCCTGTGGTGTCCCTTCCCAGTGACAGTAGGGGCAGCAAGGCATGTATTGTATTGTTGCCATCGAGGATAACAAGATGTTTTTTTATCATATTGCATGAATTTATCCCTTTACATCATGTCATCTTGCTTAAGGCGTTACTCTGTTTTCATGAACTTAATACTCTAGATGCATGCTGGATAGCGGTCGATGAGTGGAGTAATAGTAGTAGATACAGGCAGGAGTCGGCCTACTTGTCTCGGACGTGATGCCTATATACATGATCATACCTAGATATTCTCATAACTATGCTGAATTCTGTCAATTGCTCAACAAAAATTCGTTCACCCACGATAAAATACTTATGCTCTTGAGAGAAGCCACTAGTGAAACCTATGGCCCCCGGGTCTATCTTCATCATATTAATCTTCCAATACTTAGTTATTTGCTTTGCTTTTTTACTTTGATTTTATTTTACTTTGCATCTTTATCACAAAAATACCAAAAATATTATTCTATCATATCTATCAGATCTCACTCTCGTAAGTGATCGTGAAGGGATTGACAACCCCTTATTGCATTGGTTGCGAGGAGTTATTTGTTTTGTGTAGGTACGAGGGACTCGCGCATAGCCTCCTTTTGGATTGATACCTTGGTTCTCAAAAACTAAGGGAAATACTTACGCTACTTTGCTACATCATCCTTTCCTCTTCAAGGAAATCCAACGCAGTGCTCAAGAGGTAGCAGCGAGTAGGCATTTGAGACCGCTCCCGTATGTACGTACATGACCGTATTTACTTTCTTGCACCCTGCCCCCTGTACGTACGTGTACCTGCTACGTGCGCGCCTCTACTATGACAAGTGCCCTTCCCTACACGGCCACGGTTCATCGCTGCAACCTGCGGACAGACCGATCGTATGTACGTACACATTCGCGACCAGAATGGCAACCCTACGTACGCTTCGACCAGGTGGGTCCCGACTGTCAGGCACTTTCTTGCGTGTGAAGATGTAGCTAGTGGGTCCCAGTAGTCAGGGGGCGAATCATTATTTTTTTTCCCGTAATATGGACGCACTTCCTTGCATGCAAAGATGTAGCTAGTGGGTCCCAGCAGTTAGGGGGGAATGTTTTTTTTGCGAAATACGGTGGCCCGTCCGATGGGTCCCTGCTGTCAGGTGGAGGAATCATTATTTTACGCGTAATAAGGAGGCATTTCCTTGTGTGCGGCCGGGGACCCAGCTGTCAGCCTCTCCACGTATAGTCCATGTTCGATAGATGTCGTTCATTGACCACGTTGACCATGGCGCGCCGAGAGCACCAGGGCGGTGGACAATGGAGAGGCCTAGGAAGGGAATGACACGGAGCCGGGGAAGACTCGGCAGTGGTTGCCCATGTGGTGGGGAGTACGAGGGTATACTGGTCCGGCTGCCGTCGCTGGAAAATAACAGGAGGTGTGGGTGAGTACAGGAATGGCATGGCCAACAATAGAGTAGGGTGGGGCGGTGCGGCCTGTGCGACAGCACAGCCGGCCACGGGAGGCGGGAGCAGGCAGTACCACCGGTGCTGGTTTGGGCGGCTGGAGCAAGAAGACCAGAGGTTGAAGAAGCACTACGGCCGTTGGATGGACATTATACGGTCTCTGCAGCTAGAATCGTTTATATTGACTAAGTTGACAAAGCCCTTGGTATGTGTCAACTCAGTAGGCCCACAGGCCAGCCTCCGAAACGGTGCGCCCCAGATGTCAGGGGGAGGAATCATTTTTTGGGCGGCTGAAGCTAGAATATCCTAGATTGAAGAAGAAGCACGACATCTGTTGGATGGACATCCAACGACCACCGCTGCTAGAATCGTGTGTTCACTATAAGTTGACAAAGCCTTGCATACGCGTCAACTTACTTTTTTTAGGGGACACGTCAACTTAGTAGGCCCACAAGTGTGTGGTAGAGAACTTATAGCCCATTTGCGATTTGTAAGAATGTACAACCCATTTTGGAATTCTAATGGAATTTTACTACATCCCAATTACAGTTTGTTAAAAGTACAACCCACTTTCTAGCTAGGACAACGATTAATAATTTCAACCAACCATTCAAAACAAAATTCAATAAAATTTCCCACATTTTGATGGGATCCGAAATATTTTCATCCCGAAATTTCTAGTCAGATTAAATACAATTTCAATATAAATTTGTATTACGTAAAAATCCAATGAAACATTGCCGCGCAACAATTAATGAAATTAAAATTTTCAAAATCCAAAAAAATTATAAATTAATTATGTGTTTGGCGCATTTTTTTATAATTATTTCCTAGTTTTTACAATTACATCCCTTTTATTATTTCTTAAAGCCCATTTTCTTGTTAAGCCTAATGCATCCCTCCTTGGAAAGATTTGCAGCCTAGCGGGGCGGAGAATAACAAGTTGACCTTGCCTGGGTATTCCTCAAAAAAAGTATAGCTGGGCTCGCCATTTTCATCTTGAAAAAAATTAATATCTGGGCTGGATATCTGGCCTGGGCTAGGCGGGCCATAGCCTGCCCAGTTAATACCCTGCTCTCCTCTGAACAACAATGAAAACATCGCTCAAGAAAAACTCTGCAGTGCTCACACCTCAAAAACTCAAATAGTGCTCGCACTGCTTGGTCCCAGTTGTCGGCCGCTCCTTGTGCAATCCTCTCGTTTATTGACTACATAGGTTGACAATGGTGTGGGACCGTGATGTCAGGAAACCAGGAGGAAGCAAAAAAAATAGTTGTATATAATAAGGAGGCACTTGGGTACGTGTGGCTATGGCCCTGGTGGGTCCCCACTGTCATCCTCTCCAAGTAAAGTCATCTCCTCATTCCTCATGTCCGTTGACCATGTTGACAACGCGAGACGGCGGCACCACGGCGAGCACAACAACTTGAAGGACGATGGAGAGGGCCTCGCGGGCCCTACGGATGGTCTGATACAGCGCCAGGTGTTCATTCGGGAAGCCAGGATCATAGGGCCACATGTCCGTAACGGCATTGTCGTTCGCTTGTTCACCGGTGCTCGTGCGCTGGTAGCTCTTCCGCCAATAGGGCATCAAAGTGCGGCCGCGCCTGCTCTATGGTGAACACGGCATGAACCGGCTTGGACAGTGGTGCCGGCTCCTGGTCGGAAGCTATGTCCATCTTCTGATTGTCGACGCTCAGCTCGGCAAGCTCGTTGGCAAGCCAGGATGTCCGGCTGCTGGCCCACTCAGATTGCCTTCCTCGCCCACGTGCGCTTTCAGCCCGAGCGGTCAACAGCCCGCCCCGTTTCCCGGTGTAGGCGATTGCTCCACCTTCAAACGACACAAGTGCCGTCCGTCCGTCCGTCTGTCTGCCACCCACATTAATGATATGCAGTTGCCGAGGCGGCTACTCCAGCGCCACACGTCCGTCCCTCGGCCGCCCACCATTGCCATATAAACTGCTGCGCCAGCCATAGCCGCAGTCATCCGCCTCCGTTCCCTTTCTCTTTTCCACACCACTAGTGCCCACCATGGCTTCCTCACGCTCCATCGCTCTTCAGGATGGGCGGACGACGGACCACAAGGAGATGGCAGCCATTGCTACCGACTGGCTGGCCGGCAGGCAGCCAGAGGACGACGATGTCCCAATGGATAACATGGTAGTCGACGATCCGGCGCCAACCCCTTCCTCCGCGCCATCCTCGCCAGTGCATGGCACCATGACCATCGGTGAGGCCCATGCCCAATACATGGACACGGTGAGGCAGAAGCGTCAGGAGCAGTTCCAGGAGGCGCAGGCTGACACTGCCTACAACCACCATCTCCTGCAGGAGCACCTGCAGGTGGAGGAGCAGATCACCATGGAGCAGGCGGAGTAGTTGCTCGACTCGTACCTCTCCGCCCACGAGGTCCACCTCGAGCGTTGGCGGTACCGCATGCGGGTGGCAGAGGTTGCGGCCGCCTACAAAGAGAGCGATGAAGCGGGCGAGGCGCTGTTTGGCGAGACCGAGGATGAGGTAGAGGACAATGTCGGCTCCGACGAGTCCCCGCTCCGCTGGCGTCGATGAGGCCCTGCTCTGTCGAGGCCCCGTGGAGCCAACAACAAGGCAGAGGACACCACCGGCTCCGTCGAGGCCCCGCCCTGCCAGCACCGAGGCGGAGGACCTCGCCAGCTTCGGCGAGGCCCTACTCCACCGAGACCCCGCCCCGCCAACAACGAGGCAGAGGACATCGCTGGCTCAGTCGAGGCCCCACCCTGCCGGCAACAAGGGGGAGGATTTCCCCCGCTTTGCCGAGGCGTCGCCCCGCCAGCAATGAGACATAGGACATCGCCGGCTCCATCGAGGCCCCGCCCCACTTCCAATGAGGCTATGCCACACAGAAAACAAGGAATAGTAGAACACGGTCGGTCGCCGCCGCTCATGTCCAAGTAAGGCCATCGCTGCTACCCTCCGGTTGAAGCTAAGCTAGGCGAGTTGACAATTGACGGCCGGTTAGCTTCTTGGCGGCGACCAGGAGTCAGAGAGCTATGTTGGAGAAGGACGTTGCTTCAGTTACTTAACTGCTAGTGCAGTTGGGTCACTGACATGTGGGCCCAACAGGCATCTGGGTCACATGTCAGTTATGCAACTGCACATGTAGTTAAGTCACTGAAGCTCAGTCCGCTGGAGAATAAGCTTCTTTCGGCTCAGCCGGACACATGTGGTTAGATTCAGTTAATTAATTATACCTCCAGTGCACCCCTTTTTAGTTGAAGAATGTATGAAATGTAATGAAATCCGACATGTTTATATGAAATCCGACCGTGTATGAATGAATTTAGTTTGATTAGTTCGAATTCTTGTATCACTGGCATTGGATGAACATGCAAAACAATACGTACTAGGATTATTCCCAGGGTGATCACCTCGTTTGCCGCAGTTTCACATGTACTCCATCCGGTCCTTTTTAGTCTGCATACAAGTTTTGTCTGCAACCAAAGTATCTCCACTTTGACCAATCTTTTAGAAAAAAAGTATGAACATTCACAATGTAAAATCAACTGACTTGAAAGAAATCTAATATGTGAAGTAAAAAGGAACAGATGGAGTAAAAGAGTTGGAGCTGCTTTTTAGCGTTCCTGTACATTGCAATCAAGCACACAGGCCTGACAATTCATAGAGAACATTCAAAACAATCGATGATTATGCACCTCAGTGATTCACATGTCAAAGCCAATATTTACTACACAACTAAACAATAAAGAAAAATCGATCGATGCTACTGACAGCAAAGGGCGTCCCATTCGAAAATATCAAACGCATGTCTTCTTGCTAACATCAATGAGCAAAATTTGACAAGGTTGTCCCATTCCAAAATGTCAAATGCGTGTTGTTTTGCATACATCAATGAGCAAACTTTGACAAGGTTTTCCCATTCTAAAATATCAAATGCCCACGATTATGGAATGTGCAGGGTTTGCCATCAGTTCGTACATTGACATGGCACCTCGTGCTAAATAAACCAGCTATTCTTTTTGTGCAGTTCCACCAAAATCAACCAAA
This sequence comes from Triticum aestivum, assembly GCF_018294505.1. Classification (NCBI taxonomy): domain Eukaryota; kingdom Viridiplantae; phylum Streptophyta; class Magnoliopsida; order Poales; family Poaceae; genus Triticum; species Triticum aestivum. The sequence continues at coordinate 196,925,895 of NC_057809.1, read as the reverse complement.
TTCGCGTGTAGCTTGTATGATTTTGCCTTTATATGTTGCAACGTCTTGAACATATCGGCACCTCCTTTCTTGTGTTGGAAATGAATGATTCAATGTATTCATGAACATTTTGTGCAGTTCCCATTGAAATCAAGCTGAGCACCCCTGTTTGCATAAATACAAAATAAGTGATTAGTATAAAGAAAAATATACTATGGATTGACAGTTTAAATAGGCACCTACATGGTCCATGTAGAGAACACTTAAAAAATGGAACTCACAGGAAAGAATCCTAGAACAACATTGTACTTGTGCATCACAGCAAAAAAGATGGAGATCTGTCAGTCCTTCTGAGCTGAAGTTAGTTTGGTCTTGTGGGGAGTAATGTAATCATCCTTCAATTGCTCCTTCTTATGAGAAGATAGACAGGGCTTCATCATCCTGGCATAATCAGAACTAGTCACTTCACGTAGTCCATATTCTTCTTCGGAGGAGGATGATCCTGTTGTGCAAAGACAAGAGGACAACTAAATGCTAGCATCCCTGTTTGCTCGAAAAAAGTACAGGAAATATTTAAAACAACACAAATGAAGAACTTCTCAAGGACAATATCACTTTCTCATGACAATATCTAAACAGTAGCACAACACCCATAGAAATGACAAAGCTCAATCATATGGATGAAATCCGTGGGCAAGTAACAACCTTTGCTAGGAGGCTTATTGTGTAGAGCATACAGATCAAGCACTTCTCCGGAATCATCTGTTGTTATCTACTATGGTTGCCATGCTTACTATATACTCCTCGATTAGTTTAATGTTTCCAACATTTTCTTCTGCAGTTCCACTAAAATATATGGTATCTTCAAAGAAGATCCCTGTTTGCACAAGTAGAGATAATTACATATTACATTAAGAGTGGCATCAAATCAGTGGCAAAACAATTGCTCGTTCCAGCATAACAAAAAATTAAGATGCGAAACTATATCATTACTTGTGTCTTCACAGTTCTAGTGCTTCATTACAGCACCGGGAGTTGATTTTTGTTTTTCTTCCGCTTGTTCTTCCCCTTCATCACTCGGTTCAATAACAGACACACTTTGCCTTCAATGTAAGATTTGGCATGTTAATTAGGGAGCACAAGTATAGCACTAAGCAACGAGATTAATTTTCTGATGAAAGTGGTAAAATACATGCCAAAAGTTGTGCAATATCCTTATCTTACCTCAATGGGATGTTACGGTGCACATACAGATTGGAAGTCTTGTCTCCATTTGTGCAGTTCACTAAAATCAAGCAATATTACCGTACAAGTAGCACAACATATGAAAGCACACTGCACAATCATGTGAAAGAAGGCTAGTACTGACCTCTCATGATGCGGAATTCAAACAACTCACAAGAAGAAGATCCAAACCAAATTTGCCAACACGGACAGGAAGTAAGATCTCCTCTTGTGCAGTTCCACTAAGATCAAGCAATCAAGAAACGTTTTCAGTGTGACATTTTGGTTAAACTGCACAAAACACTCTTAAAACAAAAGTATTTCGTGCAGTGCAACAAATGGTCACAATAGCAACGAGGTGAAGTAGATAACCCTATTTACATAGAGGTGCAAAGGAAACAAAAAGTGGTCAATAACGGTGGATGACACAGAAGCCAACAAAAAGAAGCATCTAACTTATCTAATTGGGAAATAAAGAAAGACAGTAGCATTTCTCAAACGGTGGCATTGATTCATATTAACAAAGATATTATATTAACAATAAAATTCATTAAACATGTAATTTCCTTTAAATGTGGCATTGCATCAATTTTCCAGCGACATTATTAGAGGGTGTTTGTTTACAGGGACTTTTTGGTGTAGGGACTAAAAAAGTCCCTTTCAGTCCCATCTAAACCAATCAGGAGGGACTTTTAGGGACTAAAAGTGGGCATTTGGGACTAAAGAAAGAAGACCCCGAGGGAGAGTCTTTTTGGGACTTTTTCCAACATTTTCCCCTGCCCCGCATCGCACCTTATCTCTATTAGTTCATTACTAGGGGTAACATGGTCTTTTAGCATGTCATTTAATAACCTCTAGTCCATGTATAGTCCTTGGAACCAAGTAGGTAGGGACTGGGGACTTTTTAGTTGGGACTAAAAAAAGTCCTAGGACTTATTAACCAAATAGGGCCTTAGATTAACAAGAGCTAAAGAGTTGCACGGGACAATGGACTCACCATCACCATGTGCATCTACCGATGTTTGAAGGGGTGATGCACAATATGTTGCAACAAAGAACAAACAACCAAGGAGCATATTTGTGTTGGTCCTAGTTTTGTTATCTTTAGACACCTTTCCCTATGTGAGCGCAACAAATCTAGTCCTGCTGAAACTCTACAGCCTTGTCCCCCAAAACAAAAAGATCAGTTCGTTACAGATGTGCGTACTTCGTTTGTCATTGTTTCTCTTTTGGACCAACGTAGGTGCTGGATAGCCAGTCTGTACTAGTACTTTCCCCCTTCCTTTCCTCTTTGAACCACTTCCTAGATTCATGCTATACAACTTTCCCCACAACTTTCCCCTTCCTTTCCTCTTTGAACGACGTCCTAGATTCATGCTATACAACTTTCCCCACTACTTTCCCCCTTCCTTTCCTTTTTGAACCACGTCCTAGATTCATGCTATACAACTTTCCCCACTACTTCCCCCCATTCCTTTCCTCTTTGAACCATGTCCTAGATTCATGCCATGCAACTTTCCCCACTACTTTCCTGTTTGATCCAACACCAAGATTCGAGTGCAGAAGTGGAAAAAGCCCACATGCAGCTAGAGCAATGCATGTGGAGTAAGTAAATTATACCTTAAGGTTCTTGGGGTATGGTTCGGTGGGCGACCGGAGGCCGTTTTGCCCACACTATGTACGATGGCGATGAAGAATGGGTCGGAGGCCCTCCCGCGCCGCCGCTGGGTGAAAGAGAATAGCTGTGCCGGTAGTAGATTCCTGCCCTCACCGACGGCGACAACGTTAAGCCTCCTTCCCTTCCAGGCGGATGGATCCTGCCGGCTCTTTGACCAGCAGTGAGGGGAGAGAGAGAGGGAGAGGCCAACGAAGTCTTGTTTATATCTGGAGAGGGTGAGATAGTGTGGAGAGAGCAACTACAAGCGTTGAGACTTCAGCGTGTATATATATAGTGGAGAGAGAGTGTGAGGATTGCAAACCCGAGAAAACAACAAAATTATGCTCAAGTGCGCTTATCGAACCCGAGACCTCAAGTTTGATGAGAGAACAGGCTAACTAGCTACACCACCCTCAAGTTTGATGTCGTGTTTTTTTTGCGTGGGAGTCATTGGGATTTAAATCATAATCATGTCATGTGGCTTTGGTGATAAGGTCTTTTGGGATTTAAAGCAGTGTTGGTAGTACAGAAATAATGCAGCCTTAGTCACCTTACCTCTCTCCATGTAGTACGTTGGGCCCCACTAGTCAGAGGGTGAAACAAACAAATTAATAAGAAAAATTAAAAGTGCCAGCGGTGTATCTTACCTCACACATCTCACTACTACTCATGAACACTGTCAAATTGATCCCTCTGTTCGCTCATGTACTATTTTAAGTGAATCCTTATTATAACATGCACACAATTTTGGGCACTTGTATTCGACCTAAGTCAGTGTGCCACCATATCTCGTACTACTCCCTCCGTCTAGGTGTAATAAGTCACGTTAGAAGGTGCAGCGGGACCAAGGTGCAAGAAGATTGGAGGAGAAGGAGAAACTTGACCGGTCCTTCCTCCAATCAAAGCCCTTGATTTCTGTCTCTAAATGCAACAATTAATCACAACAACTAAGAGATGCCGTTTTAGCTACCATGCAGGGCCACATATTAACTCGCATGCAAGCCGACTTTCATTTCTTGGCTGATCAACGCGTAGTTGCGCTCCATGCATTGGGTTTCCGGGGGAGATAACAAGGCAGAGTAAGGAGCGTTTGGTTACATTGCTAGGCTGGTCATAGTGGTGAGTAAGTTGGACTAGTAACATGCATATGAATGGTAACATGCAAGTCTTCATTAATTGAGATATAGACTCATTTTACATCGGCGTGTGTGTGTGTGTGTTTAACAGCATGTGTGTGTTAGAGAGAGCGACACATCGACCTACTCCTACAAAGAGATGGTGTGTAGTGTACGATTTAGCCGCAAGAGTCGGTGCATCCTCTCGTTTCCGGGCGTCCGGTCGGGATAGGTGGATAGCTGCCATGCCCGCTCCTGACTAGCCTGACCCACCCAAAGCCCATCCATCGCCCGCGCGCGCTTCCCGCCCTAAACGGTCAGCGCCGCTCCAAAGAATTGGTGCCGCATTCATGACCGGGCAAAGCGGACGCTACCTCTTACTAGCGCCTGCGTTGAAGGGAGAAGCGGATTCAAGAGTGATGGTTGCTTTGTCCGTCCAACTTACTGCTGGGTCTATGTGATTTGACGGCTCATTGGTCATTATTACTGAGGTGGTACGACTTCTGGATGTCCCACGCTTTCGGCGAAAGGAGATACTACTAGAATACAATTTTCTCCATTCTTATAGCGGAGAAGTGCCAAAGTAGTGAAAACATGCAGACTCAGTGATTACATGGCCCATCTCACACTATCACCATATTTTCTGGACACCATGCGACACCTAACTCTTTACATCATACTGTACTAGTATAGTACATACTGTAATTTCTCAGCGAGATAAATTTGTACAATGCTATGAAGCTTCCAACTTCTGTTTCATGTATCTTGCGTCCAAGGTTGCCCGTTGCAACATTTCATCAAATACAAAGGAGACTAACATGCATGCTATTGCATCTCAATGATTGACAGATCATAGCCAATATGTACTCCCTCCATTCCAAAATTAGTGTCTCAACTTTATGCAAACTTTAGTACAAAGTTGTACTACTAATAAAGTTGACACTTATTTTGGAACAGAGAGAACTAAAGAAAAAATGATCCATGCAGTCCCTAGCCCTTGAACTGTAAACCCAAACCAGGCTTTAATTTGCTGGCAATGTTGGAGCTTCTGAAGAAATGAAGTTTGCAACCCTTTGACCATTGAATCATTTTGTGCGGTTTCACCAAAATCGAGATGAGCATCCTTGTGGCAACGAAATTGAAGAAGCGTGATTAGAATAAGATTACCGGGACTAGTTGATGATACATAAACTCATCACAAATACAATACATAGAAGCCAGTAGAGGTATGTGCGGGGCAAAGAAGTAGAGAAATATCCACATGGAGTGATGTGGGCAGCTGGAGCAGTGGTGCAAGCCGGTTGTAAAGGAAGTTGTACCTGAGGGATGTCGGGATGTAGCTCAACCTAGAGGAGGGCGGCGGGAGGCGGCAACTGCCCACGACGCGGCAGTGAGCAAGTGACGAAGGCAACCTCACCGGCTTTGTGAGAGAGAACGGTGGGGACCCCTTTTTGGGACGTGCCGACAATGCCTCCATATGAACCTATTTAGATTACGTATGTGCCACTGAAGAAAAATACTTTATTTATAAATGAGGCGGCACCATTCATGCATGGTTCCCGACCCTCCATTATTTATAAGTGAGTAACTACTACTGGACGCGTCAAATTATCACTTGGCCTGCATCATCTTACAGAAATGATCTCCACCATGTCACGTGTGTGGTTGGGGAAGACGCAAAAGACGCAAAGAGTGCTACTATTAAACTACGTGCGTGGGTGCATGCACCTCTTCTCTTCAAGCATGGTTATTAAAAGTATAGCGCACTACCGTACTACCACGCGGTTATTATATATGGGCAAAGAGTATAGGCAGTAATAATGACTAATAAGCCGTGAAATCACGAGGCCCACCTTTCTCTATGTTTGACCGAGGAAGCAACCATCATTTCACTCCTCGTTGAATATCCATCCGCTGCTACCTCCGCGAATAAATAAAAATCCGCTTCTACCTCCGTAGCATGGTTAATAATATAGCCATGTCAATCACAACGTAGAAATATAATTCACTGATACAATAGGGCTGGATCTAAGGCTGGTGATTTTTTTACTTTGTCTCTTTCTCTTTTTGTCTCATTTACTCATTTTACATAGGAGCACGTGTAGAGGATGGCTATTCCTTTCGATGGGACTTCTTCATGGGGTTTAAGACTAAGGCTAGTCATAGTGGGGAGTAACTTTGACTAGTAACATGTTTTTGTTACTAGTCCATGTTACTACCTTCATAATGGGTAGTAACATATAGATGGTAACATACAAACCTTCTTTAATTGAGACATAGACTCATTTTACCTCGGGGTGTGTGATGTTACAGTAACATATTATGTTACCACAAGCATCTCTTCCCTCATTAACTCCATGCCACATAAGCAAATTTGTCTTGGGATGTGTCATGTTACTACATAAGTTACTCCAACTATGACTAGCGTAAGTAGCTCCGAATTATGCCCGTTGCCCACCACTCTAAATCATGCCAGCTATGATAGGGAGAAGTCCCATTGCAACAATGAGGTCCACTAGGTCTAGCACGTCCTGTAAGAAGAGACTGTCACACAAAACATACATCTTGTTGCCTTCTTCCTCGTACAGTACGTACCACTGGTACGTACTACTAGTACTACTACTACTCGTTCTCCTATAAACCTTGCACTTGGCATCTCCAAAATATTAACCTTGCGATTGGCTCTACACCTCTTTGGGAAGTTGAGCAATAATGGTACTGTAGTTTATATCGTTCTGGCTATATGAGACCGAATGAATTGTTGCACGTCCACCACATGGGCGAGGGAGAGTGCGTACTATTACGTCTGTTTCAATATTGACTACATACGGAGCAAAATGAGTGAATCTACACTCTAAAATACGTCTATATACATAAGTGTTTGGAGTATGTACTAGTAGTTCATATTGAAATCTACTAAAGGATATATATTCCAAACAATATGATAATCTCTCTAACCAAGGTAGGGACGAAGAGTAAACATAGGGAGTAGTAAAATTTTCTCCTTGTCTTGGGAGCCACCGCGCGCGTGGGCGAGGGAGCAGGCATAAGGTGTAGTAAGCAAGATTCATCTCATCCTGCGAGCCACCACGCCCGTGGGCGGGGGTGATGGCGTACTAAGCAAGCTTCTCCTCGCTCTGTCAGTTGACGGGACACATCAAAAGTAATACGCATAGAGCATCCTGAGTGCATAGAGAATTGCCTCTAAGGGAGGCCCCACATGGTTTTCCTCTTTTTTAACATAATGCGTCAAGTTGCAAATTGTTTGTTCACCCGTGTTAGACGATCCTCCATCAAGTGGACAACCAGTACATGTGCCAAATTACCATGTGGGCTGCCTTTTCGTACATAAATGAGCTCCATCGTGTACCTGCGCGGGTGTGGTTGGGAAAGAGATGGGAGTACGTGCGCCGTGCGTGCACCTCTTCCCTTCGTGCATGCCCCCCACGTACGTGGGTGTGTGTGAGCGAGATACAAACCTAGATAGATGGCGTGTGCATTTGTGAGTGTTTTTGTTTGGGGGGTGATTTCGTGAATGTATTTGTGGGAATATGTGTCGATGACATCTCAAACAAAAATTTGACACATGCAATGTGTGTGAAATAGAGGCCTATCATTATCATATATAGAGGGGGCGATCCATGAGAAGAGAGGGAGGGATCTTAGATATCGATAGAGTCGAAGAGAGGATCAAGTGGGTGGGTGCGAGATCGATGAAGAGAGCCATCAAAATTGTGTGTCTGCAAGTCAAAGATATAGGGCGACTGACCTACCGGAACGTCGGAGGGTATAGGGCAAGTTTGTGTGTGGTAGGGAGACATGACTAGAGCGCTTGATGTATCGGTGTGTGTGGGGGAGGAGGGGGAGGCAGAGGCCTAACTAGAGAGGTAGAACAACTCGTATATGTGTTGAGAAGGAGAGACCCAGCTATGTCTTGAGGGAGATCAGTCGACATCCATACATAACTGAAGGACAAGAAATAGGTTGGGACAGAGAGAGAGAGAGAGAGAGAGGAGAGAGAGAGAGAGAGAGGGGGGAGGGAGAGAGGTAGAGTGCTGGATGGGTGATGGAGTTGCTCCTCGAAGATGGTGGGAGAGGGCTACTAGATAAATTGACGGTAGAACTGCAATATTATCAATAAGAGTGGGGATGTGTTTCTGTGTGTGCCTGTGTGTGATAGATGTGTCGGGACGCATGCATGGATGATGAAGGGGAACCATGTGTTTGGCAAGCAAACCTAACTAGATCGATAGATCAATTGTTGTTTGTCGGAGGAAGGGAGAGACTTAACTAATGAGGTAGATCGATCGACGCATGGGGAAAACGAGTTATAAGGACCTAGCTAGCTATATGTATAGTGGGAGATCGGTCGGTGTACATCCATTTGTTAGAGGCAAATAAGGCCCAGCGAGACGGATAGACAGAGAGCATGGAGCTAGGAGGTGGTGCGAGATGCCGAGCTACTAGCTAGATAGGGGGAGGAGTGTGCGATTGTGAGATCGATGAAAAGAGGGGCGAGAGTTGATACGTCTCCAACATATCTATAATTTTTGATTGTTCCATGCTATTATATTATCTGTTTTGGATGTTAATGGGCTTATTTTTACACTTTTAGGGACTAACCTATTAACCGGAGGCCCAGCCCAGATTGCTATTTTTTTTTGCCTATTTTAGAGTTTCACCGAAAAGAATATCAAACGGAGTCCAAATGAAATGAAAAACCATCGGGAGCGTTATTTTTGGAACAAACATGATCTAGGAGACTTTGAGTGGACGTCAAGAAACAATCGAGGAGGCCACGAGGCAGGGGGGCGCCCACCCCCTGGGCGCGCCCTCCACCCTTGTGGGCTCCTCGTTGCTCCACCGACCTACTTCTTCCTCATATATATATATCCATATACCCCGCAAACATCCAGGAGCACCACGAAACCCTATTTCCACTGCCGCAACCTTCTGTACCCAAGAGATCCCATCTTGGGCCTTTTTCCGGAGCTCCGCCGGAGGGGGCATTGATCGCGGAGGGCCTCTACATCAACTCCATGCCCCCTCCGATGATGTGTGAGTAGTTTACTCTATACCTTCGGGTCCATAGCTAGTAGCTAGATGGATTCTTCTCTCTCTCTTTGGATCTCAATACAAAGTTCTCCTCGATTATCTTGGAGATATATTCGATGTAATCTTCTTTTGCGGCGTGTTTGTTGAGATTCGATGAATTGTGGGTTTATTATCAAGTCTATCTATGAATAATATTTGAATCTTCTCTGAATTCTTTTATGTATGATTGGTTTATCTTTTCAAGTCTCTTCAAATTATCAGTTTGGTTTGGCCTACTAGATTGATCTTTCTTGCAATGGGAGAAGTGCTTAGCTTTGGGTTCAATCTTGCGGTGCTCGATTCCATTGACAGAAAGGGAAACGACATGTATTGTATTGTATTGTATTGTTGCCATCGAGGATAAAAAGATGGGGTTTACATCATATTGCATGAGTTTATCCCTCTACATCGGGTCATCTTGCTTAAGGCATTACTCCGTTCTATGAACTTAATACTCTAGATGCATGTTGGATAGCGGTCGATGTGTGGAGTAATAGTAGTAGATGCAGGCAGGAGTCGGTCTACTTGTCTCGGACGTGATGCCTATATACATGATCATGCCTAGATATTCTCATAATTATTCGCTTTTCTATCAATTGCTCGACAGTAATTTGTTCACCCACCGCAGTACTTATGCTATCTTGAGAGAAGCCACTAGTGAAACCTATGGCCCCCGGGTCTATTGTCCATCATACAAGTTTCCAATCTATTTTATTTTGCAATCTTTACTTTCAATATATATCATAAAAATACCAAAAATATTTATCTTATTATTATCATCTCTATCAGATCTCAGTCTTGCAAGTGGCCGTGAAGGGATTGACAACCCCTTTATCGCGTTGGTTGCGAGGTTCTTATTTGTTTGTGTAGGTACGAAGTGACTCGCGTGTGGTCTCTGTCGGTGTACTAGAGTAGGGGTACCCTATTACCCCGAACTCGTGCACGGGCAGTTGCAGCGCCCCGCGGCAAGGCTTGCCGGGTGACCGCCAGGACCCTCCGTGGTTCCCTTGAAGACCATTCAAGAACGAGGTACTCAAACCAAGGCCCCGGCAAGAGGAGCTTGCCGGGAAGGCCAACCAAGGCCCCGGCAAGAGGAGCTTGCCGGGAAGGCCAACCAAGGCCCCGGCAAGAGGATCTTGCCAGGAAGAGACGAGACCCCGGCAAGAGGAGCTTGCCGGGAAGGCCATTCAAGGCATACCAAGAAAGCTTGCCGCGATGCGCCCTACGTCCCGGCAAGATCCGGCGAGCGACAAGCTTCCGGATGCGACAAGACGACGGCCGCAGCAAGGAGCTTGCCGTGGGAAACCCCCACTTCGTGCCCGCGCTCCAGCACACCTGCTAACGTGTCGCTCTGGGACTCTCCCAGGCACGCGTGGCAGGAGGCCGTGCAGCTAGGGGTACGTGGTGGCAAGCGGAGATGAAGAGAAGCCCATCGTGGAAAACGGTGGCACTCCTAACGGTCACCTTTTGCACTGTTTAGGAGACTCAGACAGACATTTAATGCCCTTGTCCCCTGCCGTCAGAGTTAGGTAGGGCGCACTGTATCCACAGTAGCGATAGCTGCACCTACCGCATCCTTTTCCATTTTTACCCTTCTTGTCTACGTTGCCCCCTGTCGGTTACCCCTTGAGAGTATAAAAGGAGGCCCAAGCGCAACATAGAGGAGGGGGGGTTTTGAAGGTTCGGAGTTTCGGCCAGTTCGGCTCATTCAACACCAGTAACACTCTCACGCTCAGTCCGGCAGCGTCCATCGCTCCCGAGCAAGAATCCAATATACACAAACAAGCAGCAGTAGGGTTTTACGCATCCGTGCGGCCCGAAGCTGGGTAAAATCGCCCGCGTGCACTGTCTCGATCCGCTCTTTGTGCGCTCTCCGCCCCCCGCCGGACCGAAAGGGGCCCTGTCCCCATAGGTGTTGGTGGGAATCAGCATCGCCCCCGACATCTCTGGCGCGCCAGGTAGGGGGCGTCGAGATCGTGCGAACTCGATCCGGCATGCACGCGGGCTAAATCTTCATCGTCTTCATCGACATGCCACTGAAGAAGAAGAATTCGGAGGCAGCTGTTCCGTCCACGTCGCTTCCACCGCCTCCGGAGCAAACGGGTGGTGGAGTGGACGCAGGCGGAGGAATGGGCGTCGACGAGGGTGCCCACAGCGCTGCCAAGTCCAAGGACAAGGCGGCACAAACCTCGGCGTCCATGCGCGCACCGCGTCCCTCTCAAGAGGCGCGGGACCAGCAGCGTCATAGCGTTCGCAGCGCCATACGTCCGCTGACCCAAGATCAAGCTGGTGGTTCGCGTGGCGTTCAAGACCAGCATGCACGCCAGCATGCTGGCCCCAGCGAGGTACGGTCGCCGGGACGGGATGCTGCTCCTTCTAACTTGGTTAGGAGTCCGAGCACGCCCCTCTCCTCGCACCGTTCACCTCTGCCACCCACCACCCCAGCAGAAGCCTTGGCGCGGGCCCAGCTGCTCCTGGACTATCCTCCGACGGCGGACAAGACCGACGAATGGAGGGCCACTATCCAGAGCCTCATCGGCTTCGCCAACGGCGACAATACGCGGCGACCAAGCACCTCGCTGCCGTGGCAGGACAGCCGGACGCGAGCCGATGGCAATAAGACTGAGGGAGGTGCGACTTCCATGCACTCTCCACTACGAAGGCCAAAATTGCCGACTCGCCGGGTCCACCCCAACAGCGGCTCTACCGCGTCGTCGGACCCACGAGCTCGTCGCGACCAGCGCCAAGTTCTCCATGAACGACAACAAGAAGACGCTCGAATCCGCATCGAGCGCCGAAGAGAAGCGCGACGTCAATCCGACAAGCGCGCTGGGCTCTCTGCTGACATGCATGCGCCAGGGGAACCAGGCGATCTGCCGTACGTGGTAGGTTGTCCTGCGTTCACCCGTGAGCTGCGGCAAGTCTAGTGGCCCAGCACAAAGAATTTCAAGCCAGACGTGCCGGAGAAGTACGACGGCAAGACGCATCCGTCGGAGTTCCTCAGCATCTACACCATTGCGGTGCAGGCTGCCGGAGGGCGAGATGACAAGATCCTTGCCAACTACTTCCCGCTGGTGCTCAAGCCCAATGTCAGATCCTGGCTCATGCACTTGCCGGACAACTCCATATCCACCTGGGCTGATTTGTGCCATCAGTTTGTCGGCGCCTTTACAGGCGGCCACAAGCCACACGGCCAAGAAAGCGATCTTCATCTGCTCGCCCAGAAGGAAGGAGAGCCACTGCGTAAGTACATTCAAAGATTCAGCCGTGTACAGCACAACATCCCAGACGTCCACCCCGCCGCGATCATTAGCGCGTTCCATCAGAACGTGCGAAATCGAAGGATGAGGGAGGAGATGGCGATGTGTAAGATCAGAGACGTCAGCGAGCTTTACGCCCTGGCTGACAAGTGTGCACGCGCTGAAGAGGGGAGGAGGCTCCCCGGAGAGAGTACAGGAGCAGGAGGATCTGACAGTGAGGATGCCGCCCCGGCGAGGAAAGGCCGGCGGCGGAACAACAGAAGGAATAAGGGTAAGGAAGTGCTAGCTGTCGAGCAGACCGGCAACGGAGCTGGCGCCAAGGAAGCTAAGGCTGGTGGCTCCGACAAGGAGGCCCATCCTGTGGCGGCCGCCGACAAGCAGGACAGCTCCGGCAGGCAGTATTGCAAGATTCACCGCACCAAGGGTCACAATCTCCAGAACTGCAAAAAGGCCGAACAGCTTGCTGAGCAGCAGAAGGCTGAATACGAGCGACGCGACAAAGAGAAGGCCCAAGAAAGAACTGGTGAATCCGGCAAGAAACGCCCCGGCCGGGGAGGAGCCGCGGCAAGGCCAAGCAGCGGCAAGGAGACAGACCTCCCCACGACCGCGACAAGGATGAAGATGACAACGATGACGAAGACGTGGATGATGATGAGGCCGATGAGCAGGAAGTTCAGAAAGCCACAGAGGTCCTGTGCGTTGACGGTGGCGCCTCTCTGCATACTTCGCACTGCCAGCTCAAACAGTGGATGCGGGAAGTGAATGCAGCAGAGCCATCCATAGAGTCACGCAAGCCCCTGAAATGGTCCAGCACGCCTATCATCTTCGACATTGGGGATCACCCTAATCGCGTAACTGCGGTCGGGTGCTTGCCGATGTTGGTCTCACCAACTATCTGCAACCTCAAGGTCACAAAGATGCTAGTTGACGGCGGGGCCGGCTTAAATCTCATCTCCTCCGTGGTCCTTCACAAACTCCAGATCCCTGACAGCGAGCTTGAAGAGACCGGCACATTCCAAGGAATCAACCCAGGAAGGAGCAAGCCGAAAGGGAAGATCACACTGCCGGTCACATTTGGCAGCGAGCTGAATTTCAGAACTGAGAGGGTCACATTTGACGTTGCCGATTTTCCATTGCCCTACAATGGGATCCTTGGCCGTCCAGCGCTCGCCAAGTTTATGGCAGCCTCTCACTATGCATACAACGTGCTCAAAATGCCAGGCCCGATAAGTGTCATCTCTTTCCCCGGCGACAAGAAGGATGCCCTTATCTGCGCCGATAAGATCTACCGGGAAGCAGCAGCCGCAGCTGATCACCACACACTTGCCGCTGAAGCTCCCGGGGGGAAGAAGAAGGCCAAGTCCGGCAAGAGCTCCGATGCCCACTCCGGCAAGCGCACCTCTTCAGAGTGCTGCGCTACCGTCGAGGACGCACCATCGAGCTCCACCGGCAAGTGCAAGAAGATGATGGCAGCTCCACCCGAGACCAAGAAGGTGTCCGCCAAGGAGGACGGCACTGGTGGTACCTTCACCATCAGTGCCACGCTTGACCCCAAATAGGAAAGCGTGCTTGTTGCTTTCCTGCGGGCGAATGTCGACGTGTTTGCATGGCAACCGTCTGATATCCCCGGTGTTCCCAGGAAAGTAATCGAGCACCACCTTGCCATCTGTCCTCATGCGCGGCCCATCAAGCAGAGAGTCAGGAAGCAAGCGGTGGAGCGCCAAGAGTTCATTGTAGAAGAAATCAGGAAATTGGAAGCAGCAGGCCTTGTCAGAGGAGTGCTCCATCCCACGTGGTTGGCCAATCCTGTAGTCGTGCGCAAAGCGAACGGGAAATGGAGGCTTTGTATAGACTTCACTGATGTCAATAAAGCTTGTCCCAAAGATCCATTTCCCTTGCCGCGCATTGACCAGATTGTTGACTCCACAACTGGATGTGATTTGCTTTCATTTCTTGATGCGTACTCAGGGTACCATCAAATCTTCATGGCAGAAGAGGATGAGGAGAAAACCGCATTTATCACCCCTTGTGGCACATACTGTTTTGTACGAATGCCCTTTGGGTTGAAGAATGCTGGTTCAACATTTGCAAGAGTAGTCCACGTCGCTTTTGAGCCACAGATACACAGAAATGTGGAAGCCTACATGGATGATATAGTGGTCAAGAGCAAGGACAAGGCTACCCTGATCCAAGATTTAGAAGAAACTTTTGCAAATCTGCGCAAGATCAACCTCAAGCTCAACCCTGAGAAGTGCATGTTTGGAGTCCCTTCCGGCAAGCTTCTCGGGTTCTTTGTGTCTCAGCGGGGAATTGAAGCCAACCCCGACAAGATTAAGGCCATCGAGCAGATTGAAGCACCGAAGCGCGTCAAGGATGTGCGAAGGCTTGCCGGTTGCGTGGCTGCTCTCAGCAGGTTTATCTCTAAGTCTGCTGAGCGCGCCCTGCCATTTTTCAAAATATTGAAAAAGGCAGGTCCAATGAAATGGACTCCGGAAGCGGAGGCTGCGCTGCAGGACTTGAAGAGGTACCTGTCCTCCACTCCAATACTTGTCGCACCTAAGCCACAAGAGAAGTTGCTGCTGTACCTAGCGGCAACCAATCAAGTGGTTAGTGCTGCGTTAGTAGCGGAGAGAGAGGCGGACAATGAGCCAGCAACCGCAGCAAGTGAATCCAGCGACAAGCAGGGGGCTTCTCCGACAAGCTCTGGTCCGGCAAGCTCTGGTCCCGACGAAGATGAATCTGCGCAGATGTGCAAGGACGTGCAGAAGAAGATGGTGCAGCGCCCAGTTTACTTTGTCAGCTCCCTTCTTCAGGGGGCTAGGTCGAGGTACTCCGGTGTGCAAAAATTGCTTTTCGGCCTTCTCATGGCCTCGAGAAAGCTGCGCCATTACTTCCAGGCACATGAGATCACGGTCGTCACTCACTTTCCGCTGAAGAGGATACTGCAGAATCCGGAAGCGACAGGCAGGATTGTCGAGTGGGCCTTGGAACTGTCAAGTTTTGGCCTCAAGTTTGAGAGCACTGCAACAATCCAAAGCAGGGCATTGGCAGAGTTGATAGCAGAGTGGATGCCAACTCCAGATGAAGAAATTCCAGAGACGAGCATCCCCGTCAAGGAGACAAGCAAAGAGTGGCTGATGTACTTTGATGGTGCCTTCTCGCTGCAAGGCGCCGGTGCTGGCGTGCTGCTTATCGCACCCACCGGAGAGCACCTCAAGTACATAGTCCAGATGCACTTTCCCAAAAAGCAAGCAACCAACAATACTGCAGAGTATGAAGGATTGCTTGCCGGTCTCAGAATCGCAGCCGACCTTGGGATCAAGAAGCTCATTATCAGGGGTGACTCACAGCTTGTCGTCTGCCAAGTGAACAAGAACTACCAGAGCCCGTTGATGGAAGCATATGTTGATGAAGTGAGGAAGCTAGAAGAGCGCTTTGACGGCCTGCAAATGGAGCATATCCCAAGAGTTCAGAATGACATTGCTGATGGCCTGTCGAAATGCGCTGCACTAAAGTTGCCTGTGGAACCAGGGATCTTTGTGCTCAAGCTGACTCAACCATCCGTGACACCATCAACTGGGCAGAATAAGAAGAGGAAGTTGGTTTCTGGTGACTACTTTCCGGCAGAGCTCCCCAAAGCCGCCGCCAAGAAAGTCCCCAAGATCAACACCAAGGATGCTGAGGGGCAGTCTGCTCCGGCAAACCTTATGGTTTGTTCCGTCGAAGCAAACGCTCCCGACAAGTTTTGCTCCGGCAAGCTTGTCGGGGAATATCGCGCTCCGGCAGAACCGCAGGTTCTTGCCGTAGAAGCGGATGTTCCCGCAGCAACAGATATGCCTTTAGTCCTTGTTGTTGAGCCACAAGCTCCAGCATGGGCACAACAGATTGTTCGTTTCCTTCAGACAGGAGAGCTTCCCGAAGAGCAAGAAGAAGCTGAAAAAGTAGCCCGGGAGTCAAGTATGTACAAGTTTGTCGACAGCACACTGTACAGAATAAGACTCAACGGTGTGAAATTAAAGTGCATTCGCCGGGAAGATGGACAACAGCTGTTGGCAGAGATACATGGAGGCATATGTGATCACCACATTGGCGCAAGAGCACTTGTCGGCAAAGCATTCCGACAAGGCTTCTTCTGGCCGACAGCCCTCCAGGATGCAACTGCACAAGTAACCAAGTGTGAAGCGTGCCAGTTCCATTCCAAACAGATACACCAGCCAGCTCAAGCTCTCCAGACGATCCCTTTATCCTGGCCATTTTCGGTCTGGGGGCTCGACATCCTCGGCCCCTTCCCCCGAGCTGTCGGGGGCTTTGAGTTCTTGTACGTTGCAATCGACAAGTTCACAAAGTGGCCGGAAGTGGAACCAGTGAGGAAGGTGACAACACAGTCAGCAGTCAAGTTCTTCAGGTCGATTGTTTGCCGTTTCGGGATCCCGAACAGGATCATCACCGACAAAACGGCATGCAATTTACGAGCCGCACCTTCATGCAGTACGTCCAAGATCTTGGCGCCAAGGTCTGCTTCGCTTTTGTTGCTCATCCGAGAAGCAATGGTCAAGCGGAGAGGGCAAACGCTGAAGTGCTGCGAGGCCTCAAGACCAGAACTTTCGACAGGCTGCACAAGTGCGGAAGAAACTGGATCGAGGAGCTGCCGGTGGTTCTTTGGTCGATCAGGACGACGCCAAATCGAGCCACTGGCCAGACACCCTTCGCTCTAGTCTATGGAGCGGAGGCAGTTCTCCCCATGGAACTCGTATACGGGTCACCTCGAGTGCTCGCTTATGATGAGCTCGAGCAAGAGCAGCTGCGGCAAGATGACGCGCTGCTCCTTGAGGAAGACCGTCTCCAGGCTGCTGTGCGAGCCGCTCGCTACCAGCAAGCTCTGCGCCGCTACCATAGCCGCAGAGTCAACGCCAGGAGTCTCGAGGAAGGCGACCTTGTTCTTCGGCGCATTCAGTCGGCCAAGAATTCCAACAAGTTGACACCGAAGTGGGAAGGCCCTTATCGGGTGAAACGAGTCACTAGGCCCGGCGCTGTCCGCCTTGAGACCGAAGATGGCATTCCGGTGAGCAACTCCTGGAACATCGAGCATCTTCGTAAGTTTTACCCGTAAGGCGCGGTTGTCGGACCCTGTCCGGCAACCACCTTTCTGTACAAGTCTTGCCGCTGTTGCATGTAATCCTTTGTACAGAGCCGGGCGCAGACCCCGTGCACTAGTAAAGTTCATGTGCCCCGCACATCTTGTCAGTTTCCTTATGCTATAATCCTTTTTCGCATATATTATCTGACACTTTGTGGAGCACCAGACCCCGGTAAGCGATAACGAGCCCAAGGCTCCATATCATTGCTTTATTTCTCTGTCTCTTTCTCAAAAGAAGGAAGGTTCCCTCGCCCACAAGGTTTACCGGGGGGGAGGAGAAGATAATGGTGTGGACCAGGCCGTTCAAAAAAAAAGTTTCTCCTTGCCGGGAAGCAGACGATAGAAAAGCTAAGTTGCTAAAGCTTGAGCAATCAGTTTTTTAAAGTTTTTAAGTTATTTTCCTTGAACGACCGTGCTTTGTATGGAAAACCTGTGTGCGGAGGAACCAATTCACAGCTAGCTGCGCCTTTACTTTGTTTCGAGTCCGCTCAACAACTTAAGTGAGCTGCTAGCGCCCTTACTTTGCTTCGAATCCGCTCAGCAACTTAAGTGAGCCGCTAGCGCCCTTACTTTGTTTTGAGTCCGCTCAACAACTTAAGTGAGCTGCAACTAGTTGCGATAAGGTTGCTTGTCGGTAGCGACCCCGCCAGCAGGCTGCTGAAGTTCCGCACTCGGCGCTCGCGGCAAGGGTGTCTGCACCGGCAAGTTTCCCTAGAAAGTGTAGGGTAGGACCATACAAAGCCAAGAGTCGAGTAAAGGAAGTAACACATCTATTTGTTGCCTAAGATAGAGTTATATTACAAGAATAACTTGTCGCGCCTCTAATAAAGTGTTCCCATGACATGAGTGGTAGCGACAAGAGAAGAAGAAAATGGACGGCCTAATCTACGCGACCGCCGTCAACCCTTTTGACCTCGTTCACCCTATCGACGATGGGTGCGACGAGGGCCTTAAGTGCGTCAAGATCAGCATCCACCGGCAGCTTCCTGAGGACATTGGTGAGGTTGAGGCCCGGATTGCGGAAGGCCACCTTCACCAGCACCTTCTCCAGAACTCTGGCACAAATCGAGCGTGACTCGTCGGCCAACTGCTTTGGGATCCGTTCCCGGAGTTGCTGGAGCGCCGCCGCCACACCTTTGAAGAACAGAGTGAGCTTGGCGCTGGGTTGGAGGTTCTCGTCGGAGGAGTACCCGAAGCCTTCCACCCCCAATTGCACCAGCTCCTCTTCGATAACTGCAGCAATGTCCACGAGGCCCTCCGTCCAGAGCTCCACAGTATCTCTAAGAAGATTCTGGGTTTCGGCGGCCCTCGCTAGCAGCGCCTCATTGGCCTCGATGTCCTTCTTCAAGTCTGCCTCCCGTTTCCTGGCGCTGTCCAACGTCTCCGTCAAGGTGGCCAGCTTCAGCGTCAGATCGGCGTTGGAATCCTTGGCGGCGCTCAATTCCTTTCCCCTCTCGGCGAGTCGGCCCTGCAGCTCACTGTGGGCAAGGGCGTCCTTCTCGCGCTCTAGCTTGAGGGCGGCAAGCTCTTCGCCACCAACCTTCAGATCAGTTTCTAGCTGCGCCACCTTTGCCTCCAATTCTTTCTTGGCGGCCTCGGCAGCCGCAGCCGTATCCTTTGCCTCTTGGAGCGTCCCGCCAAGTGCCCGTTCGCGCGGGGCAAGCTCCTCTTCGTGGCTGTCGAGGTTCACTTTCCGCTGAGTCAGCTCGCCTTCTCGCGCGTACAACTTTTCGCCGGTGAGCCGCTGCTGCTCTTCAGCTTCGGCCTTCTCGAGGAGGAAGGCCTTCCGTTCCTCGGCAAGCTGTTCCCGCTCCTCCACCAAGGCCCGGAGAGTTTTCTGACGAAGACCCCGGAGCTCCTCCGCACGCTTCTCTATGTCCACGCTCGCCCTCGCGGCAAGCACTTCCCGGGACTCCAACTTGACTTGACGGGCGCGGTAGAGCGCCAGCAGCCTCCGCAGCAGCCGCTCCTCCTCGGGCTCTTCACTGCTACTTCCCGGCGCGTCGAGGATCGACAACCCGGAGGAGGCAAGCACCTCCCCATCCAGAGCTTCTCCCTCCACCGGCGCCCTGGAGCTCGACGCCCAGGGGAGCTTGATGAAGATGCCCTCGCCAGCCTTCAGATAGGCGCCGGGCTGGGGCTCCTCGGAGCCTGACGCTGCGGCAGCGGGGGAGGGATCGGCGGTCGGTGCAGCGCCTGACACTCCTGCGGCCTCAGGGCCTCAGTGCGATCGCCAGATCCCCCGCCAGCTTCTTCGGCGGCAGCCTTGGCGGCCTCTTCACCGGCGGGCACGTTAGCACCGGCTCCTTCTTCGGTGGCCGCGGCATCATCAGTATTGCCGCGCGCGTCTTCCTCGCCGCCCGCCTCGGTCTCCATCGGATCCGTGGAGGGTGGGTCTGACGACCAGAGAAGAAGGAGAAATAAAACAAGTATTCGAGGAGAAAAATCAGCAGAAGGCTACAAGGAAAGTTTCAGGCAAGAAGGACTACCTGTGCTAGGATCTGCCGTCGTGGCCTCCACCACCGGCGGATCGTTAGCGCTGTCCCTTGCCGGAGACTCCTCCCTTGCCGGAGGCTCCTCCCTTACCGGAGGACGCTCCCTTGCCGGGGAGTCCGCCCTTGGCGGCGTAGTCGAAGCAGACGACGAGTCAGAAGAGATCACCATGCCCTCCTGATGAAGTTGTTCTGCTCCTGCACAAACAAAACAGAGATCGGATGTCAACAAAGGGAAAGAGCAACCACGCGCACACAGAAGCAGAAAGTAAACCATATGCTTACGCTGGGGGCTGCGCTGGGGGCTGCTCTGCGAAGTGATGGCCGGGTCCGGCAAGGTAGTCTCGGGCGCGCCTCCTGTCGTCGCAGTGGGCTCGTCCTCGATGACCACCACCTAAGCCTTGGCCCTCTTCGCCGCCCTCTGGGCCAGAGTCCTGAAAAGGAGAGCCCAGGGTGAATCAGATCCAATGGAAGACAAAATCAAAGAATGGCGGGCAGAGCCCGCAGTAGAAGAACACGACGAAGAAAGGATATCCGTCAGCTGGAGCTGCTCGCGAGGCGACGGTGGAGAGTACCTTTGTGCGCGGATGCGCCCGCATCTCTGTCGACCAGAAGAGATAGTACCACTCCCTCAGCTCCTCCGCGGAGAGCTCGGGGGGGAAAGTGGCCCGCTCCTTCCGCAGTGCCTCAAGCCGCTGCGCTTCGGTCGACTTCACAGCTTTCACGGTCGCGGCCTTCATGGCCTTCCCCTTCCCAGGCTTCGGAGGCATGGAGGAGGCGGTGGGGGAGATCGACGGTGCTGGTGGTGGCGGCGGCGACGGGAGCGGAGCGCTGCTCTCTTTCGACTTCAGAAGCGGAGGAGGGCGGTGGAGGTTTCTGAGATTGCAGTAGCGAATGGCGAAGATGGAGGAAATGCCCCTGTTTCCCCTGCTTATAAAGAGGGACGGGGCGGACATTTCGGCCTTCCAAGTGAACAAACTCCCACGATCTCTCCCACGACGCCGCATTTGACGCGTGCCGTTCTGGGCGTGCGCGGTGGGAGCGGAGTTAGATTCGGTGTGACCTAGGCCGCGCGTGCCCGTGCACTATTTTGGGCCTGGCCCAACAGCGCTCGGCACCGTGTATGGCCCAGGCCCGGGGGCTCCTGTCGGTGTACTAGAGTAGGGGTACCCTATTACCCCGAACTCGTGCACGGGCAGTTGCAGCGCCCCGCGGCAAGGCTTGCCGGGTGACCGCCAGGACCCTCCGTGGTTCCCTTGAAGACCATTCAAGAACGAGGTACTCAAACCAAGGCCCCGGCAAGAGGAGCTTGCCGGGAAGGCCAACCAAGGCCCCGGCAAGAGGAGCTTGCCGGGAAGGCCAACCAAGGCCCCGGCAAGAGGATCTTGCCGGGAAGAGACGAGACCCCGGCAAGAGGAGCTTGCCGGGAAGGCCATTCAAGGCATACCAAGAAAGCTTGCCGCGATGCGCCCTATGTCCCGGCAAGATCCGGCGAGCGACAAGCTTCCGGACGCGACAAGACGACGGCCGCGGCAAGGAGCTTGCCGCGGGAAACCCCCACTTCGTGCCCGTGCTCCAGCACACCTGCTAACGTGTCGCTCTGGGACTCTCCCAGGCACGCGTGGCAGGAGGCCGTGCAGCTAGGGGTACATGGTGGCAAGCGGAGATGAAGAGAAGCCCATCGTGGCAAACGGTGGCACTCCTAATGGTCACCTTTTGCACTGTTTAGGAGACTCAGACAGGCATTTAATGCCCTTGTCCCCTGCCGTCAGAGTTAGGTAGGGCGCACTGTATCCACAGTAGCGGTAGCTGCACCTACCGCATCCTTTTCCATTTTTACCCTTCTTGTCTACGTTGCCCCCTGTTGGTGACCCCTTGAGAGTATAAAAGGAGGCCCAAGCGCAACGTAGAGGAGGGGGGGTTTTGAAGGTTCGAAGTTTCGGCCAGTTCGGCTCATTCAACACCAGTAACACTCTCACGCTCAGTCCGGCAGCGTCCATCGCTCCTGAGCAAGAATCCAATATACACAAACAAGCAGCAGTAGGGTTTTACGCATCCGTGCGGCCCGAAGCTGGGTAAAATCGCCCGCGTGCACTGCCTCGATCCGCTCTTTGTGCGCTCTCCGCCCCCCGCCGAACCGAAAGGGGCCCTGTCCCCATAGGTGTTGGTGGGAATCAGCATCGCCCCCGACAGTCTCCTACTAGATTGATACCTTGGTTCTCAAAAACTGAGGGAAATACTTACGCTGCTTTACTGCATCACCCTTTCCTCTTCAAGGGAAAACCAATGAAGTGCTCAATAGGTAGCAAGAAGGATTTCTGGGGCCATTGCCGGGGAGATCTACGCCAAGTCAAGACATACCAAGTACCCATCACAACTCTTATCCTTCGCATTACATTATTTGCCATTTGCCTCTCGTTTTCCTCTCCCCCACTTCACCCTTGCCGTTTTATTCACCCTCTTTTCTCGTTCCCCTTCTCTTTTTCAAATTGCCTCTTCCGCTTCTTCACTTGTTTGCTTGTGTGTTGGATTGCTTGCTTGTCATGATGACTCAAGATAATACTAAATTGTGTGACTTTGACAATACCAACAATAATGATTTTATTAGCACTCCGATTGCTCCTCTTACCGATGCTGAATCTTGTGAGATTAATACTGCCTTACTGAGTCTTGTCATGAAAGATCCGTTTTCTGGCCTTCCTAGTGAAGATGCCACTACCCATATAAACAACTTTGTTGATTTGTGTGATATGCAAAAGAAGAAAGATGTGGATAATGATATTGTTAAGCTTAAGATATTTCCGTTTTCTCTTAGAGACTGTGCTAAAGCTTGGTTTTCATCTTTGCCTAAAAATAGTATTAATTCATGGAATAAGTGCAAATATGCTTTTATCTCTAAGTATTTTCCTCCCGCTAAGATCATCTCCCTGAGAAGCAATATTATGAATTTTAAGCAACTTGATCATGAGCATCTTGCACAATCTTGGGAGAGGATGAAATTAGTGATATGTAAGTGCCCTACACATGGATTGAATTTATGGATGATTATACAAAAATTTTATGCCGGGTTGAATTTTTCTTCTAGAATCCTTTTAGATTCGACTGCGGGAGGCACTTTTATGGAAATCACTTTAGGAGAAGCTACCAAAATCCTATATAATATCATGGTTAATTATTCTCAATGGCACACTGAAAGATCTACTAGTAAAAAAGTGCATGCAATCGAAGAGATTAATGTTTTGAGTGGAAAGATGGATGAACTTATGAAATTATTTGCTAATAAGAGTGCTCCTACTGATCCTAATGATATGGATTTGTCTACTTTGATTGAGAATAATAATGAATCTATGGATGTGAATTTTGTTGGTAGGAACAATTTTGGTAACAACGCGTATAGAGGTAATTTTAATTCTAGGCCGTTTCCTAGTAATTCCTATAATACTTATGGTAATTCCTACAACAATTCTTATGGAAATTATAATAAGATGCCCTCTGATTTTGAATCTAGTATTAAAGAATTTATTACTTTGCAAAAGAGTTTCAATGCTTTGATTGAAGAAAAATTGCTTAAGATTGATGAGTTGGCTAGGAACGTGGATAGAATTTCTCTTGATGTTGATTCTTTGAAAGTTAAATCTATTCCACCTAAGCATGATATCAATGAGTCTCTCAAGGCCATGAGAATTTCCATTGATGAGTGCAAGGAAAGAACCGCTAGGATGCATGCAAAAAGAGATTGGTTTGTGAAAGCGTGTTCTTCAATTTTTCATGATAATAAGGATGAAGATATAAAAGTAATTGATGTGTCCCCTATCAAATCTTTGTTTTGCATATGAATCTTGATAATGATGGGACTGGAGATGAGTCAACTTTATTTAGAAGGCATCCCAAAAATTCAGAGTTTTTAGATCTTGATGCAAAAATTGATAAAAGTGGGATTGAGGAGGTTAAAACTTTAGATAGCAACGAACCCACTATCTTGGATTTCAAGTATTTAATTTTTATAATTGCTCTTTGATATATTGTATTTCCTTGTTGCAATCCGTGCTAAATTCTCCTCATGCTTATAGCCAAAATAAAGCTTTTACTAAACATATCGTTGATGCTTTGATGCAATCTTATGAAGAAAAACTTCACTTGGAAGTTTCTATCCCTAGAAAACTTTATGATGAGTGGGAACCTACAATTAAAATTGAAATTAAAGATCATGAATGATATGCTTTGTGTGATATGGGTGCTAGTGTTTCCACGATCCCAAAAACTTTGTGCGATTTGCTAGGTTTCCGTGAATTTGATAATTGTTCTTTAAACTTGCACTTTGAGGATTCCACTATTAAGAAACCTATGGGAAAGATTAATGATGTTATTATTGTTGCAAATAGGAATTATGTGTCCGTAGATTTCATTGTTCTTGATATAGATTGCAATCTTTCATGTCCTATTATTCTTGGTAGACCTTTGCTTAGAACGATTGGTGCAATTATTGATATGAAGGAAGGGAATATTAAATTCCAATTTCCGTTAAGGAAAGGCATGGAACACTTCCCTAGAAATAAAATTAGATTACCATATGAATCTATTATGAGAGCCACTTATGGATTGCCTACCAAAGATGGCAATACCTATATCTATCTTCGCTTTTATGCCTAGCTAGGGGCGTTAAACGATAGCGCTTGTTGGGTGGCAACCCAATTTTATTTTTATTCCTTGATTTTTGCTCCTGTTTAGTAATAAATAATTTATCTATCCTATGTTTTGGTTGTGATTTTTGTGTTTAATTAGTGTTTGTGCGAAGTAGAACCGTTGGGAAGACTTGGGGGAAGTCTTTTTGATCTTGCTGTAAAAAACAGAAACTTTAGTGCTCACGAGAATTGCTGCCATGTTTTATTGGAGAGTACTATTTAGTTAATTATTTTTGCAGATGATTAATAGATAAATTCGTCACGTCCAGAAGTTTATTTTAGAATTTTTGGGGTTCCATAAGTTTGCGTTAGTTACAGATTACTACAGACTGTTCTGTTTTTGACAGATTCTGTTTTTCGTGTATTGTTTGCTTATTTTGATGAATCTATGGCTAGTAAAAGAGTTTATAAACCATAGATAAGTTGTAATACAGTAGGTTTAACACAAATATAAATTAATAATGAGTTCATTACAGTACCTTGAAGTGGTGTTTTGTTTTCTTTCGCTAATGGAGCTCACGAGATTTTCTGTTAAGTTTTGTGTTCTGAAGTTTTCAAGTTTTGGGTAAAGATTTGATGGATTATGGAACAAGGAGTGGCAAGAGCGTAATCTTGGGGATGCCCAAGGCATCCCAAGGTAAAATACAAGGACACCAAAAAGCCTAAGCTTGGGGATTCCCCGGAAGGCATCCCCTCTTTTATCTTCGTTCATCGGTAACTTTACTTGGAGCTATATTTTTATTCACCACATGATATGTGTTTTTCTTGGAGCGTCTTGTATGATTTGAGTCTTTGCTTTTCAGTTTACCACAATCATCCTTGATGTACACACCTTTTGAGAGACACACACATGAATTAGAATTTATTAGAATACTCTCTGTGCTTCACTTATATCTTTTGAGCTATATAGTTTTTGCTCTAGTGCTTCACTTATATCTTTTAGAGCACGGTGGTGGTTTTATTTTATAGAAATAATTGATCTCTCATGCTTCACTTATATTATTTTGAGAGTACTTTAGAACAACATGGCAATTTTCTTTTAGGCATAATAAAAACTTTCATATTAGTGCATCGAATACTAAGAGAAGTTTGATACTTGATAATTGTTTTGAGATATGGAGATGGTGATATTAGAGTCATGCTAGTTGTGTAGTTGTGAATTTGAGAAATACTTGTGTTGAAATTTGTGATTCCCGTAGCATGCACGTATGGTGAACCATTATGTGATCAAGTCGGAGCATGATTTATTTATTGATTGCCTTCCTTATGAGTGGCGGTCGGGGACGAGCGATGGTCTTTTCCTACCAATCTATCCCCCTAGGAGCATGCGTGTAGGACTTTGTTTCGATAACTAATAGATTTTTGCAATATGTATGTGAGTTCTTTATGACTAATGTTGAGTCCATGGACTATACACACCCTCACCCTTCCACCATTACTAGCCTCTCTAGTACCGCGCCACTTTCACCGGTACCATAAACCCACCATATACCTTCCTCAAAACAGCCACCATACCTACCTATCATGGCATTTCCATAGACATTTCGAGATATATTGCCATGCAACTTTCCGCCGTTCCGTTTGCTATGACATGCTTCATCATTGTCATATTTGCGGCAAAGCCACCGTTCATAATTTTTTCATATATGTCACTCTTGATTCATTGCATATCCTAGTACACCGCCGGAGGCATTCACATAGAGTCATATTTTGTTCTAAGTATTGAGTTGTAATTCTTGAGTTGTAAGTAAAAATAAGTGTGATGATCATCATTATTAGAGCATTGTCCCAGTGAGGAAAGGATGATGGAGACTATGATTCCCCCACAAGTTGGGATGAGACTCCAGACGAAAAAAAGAAGGCCCAAATAAAAAAAATGAGAGAAAATGAGAGAAGGGACAATGTTACTATCCTTTTTCCACACTTGTGCTTCAAAGTAGCACCATGATCTTCATGATAGAGAGTCTCCTATGTTGTCACCTTCATAAACTAGTGGGAATTTTACATTATAGAACTTGGCTTGTATATTCCAATGATGGGCTTCCTCAAATTGCCCTAGGTCTTCGTGAGCAAGCAAGTTGGATGCACACCCACTTAGTTTCTTTTGTTGAGCTTTCATACACTTATAGCTCTAGTGCATCCGTTACATGGCAATCCCTACTCACTCACATTGATATCTATTAATGGGCATCTCCATAGCCCATTGATACGCCTAGTCGATGTGAGACTATCTTCTCCTTTTTGTCTTCTCCACAACCACCATTCTATCCCACCATAGTGCTATATCCATGGCTCACACTCATGTATTGCGTGAAAATTGAAAAAGTATGAAACAATTGCTTGGTTTGTCATCGGGGTTGCGCATGATTTAATATTTTGTGTGATGAGGATAGAGCATAGCCAGACTATATGATTTTGTAGGGATAACTTTCTTTGTCCATGTTATTTTGAGAAGACATGATTGCTTAGTTAGTATGCTTGAAGTATTATTATTATTATTATTATTATTATTATTATTATTATTATTATTATTATTATTTCTATATCAATATTAAACTTTTATCTTGAATCTTTCGGATCTGAACATTCATGCCACAATAAAGAAAAGTTACATTGAGAAATATGTTAGGAAGCATTCCACATAAAAAATTCTGTTTTTTATCATTTACCTACTCGAGGACGAGCAGGAATTAAGCTTGGGGATGCTTGATACGTCTCCAACGTATCTATAATTTTTGATTGTTCAATGCTATTATATTATCTGTTTTGGATGTTAATGGGCTTATTTTTACACTTCTATATTATTTTTGGGACTAACCTATTAACCGGAGGCCCAACACAAATTCCTGTTGTTTTTGCCTATTTTAGAGTTTCGCCGAAAAGGAATATCAAACGGGATGAAACATTTGGGAGCGTTATTTTTGGAACAAACGTGATCCAGGAGACTTGGAGTGGACGTCAAGAAACAATCGAGGAGGCCACGAGGCAGGGGGGCGCGCCCACCCCCTGGGTGCGCCCCCCACCCTCGTGGTCCCCTCGTTGCTCCACCGAGCTACTTCTTCCTCCTATATATATATCCATATACCCCGCAAACATCCAGGAGCACCACAAAACCCTATTTCCACCGCCGCAACCTTCTGTACCCAAGAGATCCCATCTTGGGGCCTTTTACGGAGCTCTGCCGGAGGGGGAATTGATCATGGAGGGCCTCTACATCAACTCCATGGCCCCTCCGATGATGTGTGAGTAGTTTACTTCGACCTTCGGGTCCATAGCTAGTAGCTAGATGGCTTCTTCTCTCTCTTTGGATCTCAGTACAAAGTTCTCCTCGATTCTCTTGGAGATCTATTCGATGTAATCTTATTTTGTGGTGTGTTTGTCGAGATCCAATGAATTGTGGGTTTATGATCAAGTCTATCTATGAACAATATTTGAATCTTCTCTGAATTATTTTATGTAGATTGGCTTATCTTTTCAAGTCTCTTCGAATTATCAGTTTGGTTTGGCATACTAGATTGATCTTTCTTGCAATGGGAGAAGTGCTTAGCTTTGGGTTCAATCTTGCGATGCTCGATCCCAGTGACAGAAAGGGAAATGACACGTATTGTATTGTTGCCATCGAGGATAAAAAGATGGGGTTTACATCATATTGCATGAGTTTATCCCTCTACATCATGTCATCTTGCTTAAGGCGTTACTCTGTTCTTATGAACCTAATACTCTAGATGCATGCTGGATAGCGGTTGATGTGTGGAGTAATAGTAGTATATGCATGCAGGAGTCAGTCTACTTCTCTCGGACATGATGCCTATATACATGATCATGCCTAGATATTCTCATCATTATTCGCTTTTCTATCAATTGCTCGACAGTAATTTGTTCACCCACCATAATACTTACGCCATCTTGAGAGAAGCCACTAGTGAAACCTATGTCCGCCGGGTCTATTCTCCATCATACAAGTTTCCAATCTATTTTATTTTGCAATCTTTAATTTCAATCTATATCATAAAAATACCAAAAATATTTATCTTATTATTATCATCTCTATTAGATCTGACTCTTGCAAGTGGTCGTGAAGGGATTGACAACCCCTTTATCGCGTTGGTTGCGAGGTTCTTATTTGTTTGTGTAGGTACGAGGTGACTCGCACGTGGTCTCCTACTGGATTGATACCTTGGTTCTCAAAAACTGAGGGAAATACTTACGCTGCTTTACTGCATCACCCTGTCCTCTTCAAGGGAAAACCAACACAGTGCTCAAGAGGTAGCAAGAGTTTACATGTGTGTGGGACCGTATGAGAGACACGAGGCATGGACACAGAAAGGAGGAGATGGATGGTGCATGTGTATGTTGTAGGTAGACATCGCTGAAGAGGTTTATCGATCGGTGTGTGTTGGAAATGATTTGTGGAGACTGTGGGAGAACGACATAAAGAAGAAAAAAAGAATGTGCGTGATGGATAGAATGCTGAGGGAGGGGGAGGGCGAGGAGGGTGTGTGCATGCACGAGTGAAAGTTAGTGCTAGCTACAAAGGTTACAGGATTATGTGGGTGTAAGAGACTAACAAAGATGATAATTTGATATGAAAGTGGATTCATATATTTGAATAGGAGATCATAGTGTTATAAACATATGCATGCATGAATATAGCGGTGATACGCATGCTGTGGTTTTGCACATATTATACCATACCGTGATAATGCATGGCGTTTGCAACTCACAGCTAAATGTCGAACAATCTAAACCATACTATACATCAAACAATCTCACATTTTATTTGAATTTGTGATAATGTGTGGCGTTTGCAGCTTACAACTAAATATCGAACAATCTAAACAATACTATATATCAAACAATCTCACATTTTATTTGAATTTGTGGTAATGTGTGGCGTTTGCAACTGACATCTAAATACTTGTAGGAGTGGGGGCGGGGCACCATACATTATGTGATAAACACGTTATACATTTGGGACATGGTTTAGATTATGAAGATCTAGATAGAGCTTGAAATGTACTGTGATTTGAAATCAACATAAAGTGGATTCAAAAAATCGATTTCGAGTTCATATAGTACACATAGTTCATATCTAACTCAACAGTAATCATGTGGTATATTGTGAAGATAATACACAAACGATGGTTTAACTTGACAATAATGATGATTGTAAATATTATTAAAATAGAGAAAAGAACTCAAATGGTTTGACTTCACAACAATCATTATTGCAGATCTTATTCAAATAGAGAAACAAATTCAAATTTAGCTCATATTGAAGCGGTAGTATATACGTTTGGAATGCACTAAAATGTTCATTTGAGTAGCAGGTTGCATGCAGTACACACGTAGTGAAATATTTTGATTGAACATAACATGAATTCAATGTTTTGAATGGCATTTGTAGTGCGAATTTATTTGGTATAGTAAACGGGACTAGACTCTCTTGTGTGGTGCGGATTGATTTCTTTTTGGTTTTTCGTCGACGGAAGTGCGAATTGATTTGGTACATTACACGTTAGGCTTGTCCGGAAATTTCAACCTGCGCCTTGTTACCTAAAATATTTAAGATACTTCTTTGTCTTGTTGTGCTTCAAAAACTCCCTCCATCTCAACCCGCGCCTTGCTATCCCAAAATTACAACGTGCGCGAAAACTCCCACCTCCTGCGAAATCCCGACACGTGAAATGCCCGTGATACCCCTGGACCGAAAGAACCACCTAGCACAAATCGGTGGGGGTACTTCCATAACTTACCCCACATTTTGGATAAGCGCGTCCCTAAGCCATGGTTCCCCACTCCCATCGCATCAGCCCACCCATTCGTACATCGAAGCCCCACACCCTCCTCTGCCCACCACTTAGCCGGATCCTCTTCCCCGACGATGTCGTCGACAACAACACCTCGATGTCCCTCATCCACCGTACCGGATGAGGATCCGTCGTCGATCTCGTCGTCCCGCCAGTTCAGCCACCCCATCCTCCACCTCTAAGGAGCTGCCCCGATGTTCCCCTCGTCTTTCACGCCACTTCCATTCCCACACCGCCGTCTTTACCTGCACCACCGGAAGAGCAGCATCATCACCGTTTCCTCAAATGAAGTTGAGGCCTAATCGGTGCCACCAAAGAGTTTGTACACTAATCGCCACATTTTCTTCTTGATTCGATCTCACGGTGCTGCCGGCGCTCGGTCCCGAGTCGACATGGCGCGGCTCCATCCACGGTGGTGTCGCCGGCCACTTCCTCCACGGTGTCACTCCCTCGGCAGTGACGTCCACATCAGTAGGAGCATTGCTGCTTTAGCTCTCGCTCGCGCTGCTGCTCTGCTCTTGCTCTCAGTCCCCTGCCTGGTCTCCTCTTGCTATTGCTCTTGCTCTTGCTCTTTCTCACGCTGCTGCTCTCGCTCTTGCTCTTGCTTGCAATGCTGCTATGATTTGGCTATAGTTCAGTCAACTGAATCGACTTTTGGTTCAGTCAATTTTTAGGGGGTGGGGGGCTCGCCGGAGTTAAGGAAGAACCAGCCGCAGCGGGGAGGGGGGTTCGCCGGAGAGGTACCCCACAATCTATCTTAGGGTTCAGGGTGGGGGCGGTGGTGAGGCGGTGGCATGGGAATTGCCAGAGAAAAAGCTCGGCACGGGGGGCCTAGAGGGATGACCGAGGCGGCGGCGGACCGGCGGTGGGCTATGATTTCGAGGCGCCGCACCGCCGGTTGCGGGCGGCGGGGGCGGCGGTTTGGCCGGTGGTGTCAGTCGACTGATGCTGCTACACGACCAGCTTCCCTGGCTCTCACACGTGCTGCAGCTACTGCTTTTTTGCTACTAGTGCGTTCAGTTTCGACAGTAAAATTCAGTTTCAATAGCAAAATTTAGTTTCGACAGTTAAGTTCAGTTTCGACAGTTAAATTCAGCTTCAACAGTTAAGTTCAGAGATGAGCAGCTGATGTATTTTACATCTAGCACTTTGTGGTTATGTATTTTACGTCCTCTATTGGAGATGCTATTAAAATTCCACTCAGGTTAACGTTGTCTCTCTTGTCCTGCTTCAGCCTCGGCGTCGTACAACTCACCGGAGCCGCTCCAACAATGAAACCCTCCATCACAGCGGAGCAGTACCCCGGGCTCCATCTCAAGGTGCCTAAGATGTTCTTCCCCTCCTCCGACAACCAAGTCAGCCGGATCATCTGTTTGGATCTACGGTAGGATGCGTCAACTGCAAATCAAAATTTCCTACGCGCAGAACATCCAAGAACATGCTACGGGAGATGGATCACAGTTCGTTACCACTAGACGCGCAGTGCCGTGCAGCGGAAGAAGACTTGGGGCAGCACGTCCGCGTGGATCGTCTCCTCCTCGTCCGATCTCCCTCGTACAACCGGTGGTCGGTTCCCACGTACAGGTTCACTGGAGCGGCGCAAGTGCACCGCCTCTAACGGTATCCGCGCGTGCAGGAGGAACGTCGTGCGGCGGACTACTAGGTTCGATCACACAACCGGCGGCGAGTGGAGGTGTCTATTCGCAACACATGCAAAACCTAGTGACAGCACCGAAGCGATCAACCGCGTGAGTGTGCGGCACCTCCACTATATATATAGGCGTCCGTCGCGGGCTCAACACTTGGGCCTCGCATGGACCCTAAAGCCCATAAGTCTACTCGGCCACAATCCGAATACAGTTCGGATCACATCCGACCAGTGTCCTCGGATCCGACCTCGTAGGTTCCTTCCATTAAGCGCGCGACCCCTTAGGTTCAAGTCGGCTTGGTTGCAGTTCTGATCACCTCTGAACTGCACGGTTGGTAGCGGCCTCTAGCAAGGCATGCCGAACACCAAGCAGACTATGAAGCTGGTTAGCGAACCTGTACATCACACTTCCATTCCTTTTCCACATGATATATGTTTTCGAGCTCAAGGCGAGTCTGTCATCCTTGTGCTAGCCTGACCTCTTTCTCGTTCCAGTGATGCCGACCACTATCCAGATTATCTCATAATACTTGTCGCATGGCCATGCTTATCCTGGTCGGATCACACGAGGGGCCCAGAGTATATCTCTCCTGGTCGGAGGGGCAAATCCCATCTTGCTTGACCATGTCTCACAACATGGGTCTGGACAAGCCTGAAACCTACCTGTGTAACTACCCAGTCACGGAGTAGTGTTTGGTCGGCCCAAAGCAAGTCTGTCACCATCCCGAGTACATGTGTCAGCTCAGGTCTTAGGACATAGAACATATGTTGTACTAGAGACTCACAGATGACATATCGCTACGTCTCACAGTTGGGTCTGTCCGACTCGGACCTTATCTTGACTCGGATCCGACTACGTCGAATCCGACCAGATCCTTCCAAGTCCATATTATTCGGTTAGCATCCAATGCTCCATGGCTACTGAGACCAAGCCATCGACCGTGTCATATGCTAGTCTAATTGGCTGTGTGTCCACACAGCCCTTTCGACTAGGGACCTTTTAGGACAGTCATCATACAATGCATTGTCCCACAAACAAGTCACGTACTTGCTGATACACATCATTGATAATGTCCAAGGACTATCTTTATTCATAAACACATAGGAAATGTCATCATACATGATTGCCTCTAGGGAATATCTCCAACAGTCTCCCACTTGCACTAGAGTCAATCAAATAGACATCGAATGCCCATAGCTCTAACGTGCCCCTCATGCTTGGGTTGTGGAAGCGGCTTAGTCAACGGATCCACAACATTTGCATCCATGTGAATTTTGCATAACTCTACATCACCACTCTTTACGATCGTTCGTATTAGGTGATATTTCCGATCTATGTGTCTGACCTTGTGGTGATTCCTCGGCTCCTTGGCTTGTGCGATGGCACCAGAATTATCACAATAAAGGTCCAACGGTTTTACCGAGGCTGGGAAAATACCAAGATCATCCAGAAAGTTCCGGATCCAAACACCTTCCTTTGCAGCTTCACAAGCCGCAATGTATTCGGCTTCTGTAGTAGAATCGGCCACCGTATCTTGCTTGGAACTCATCCAGCTCACTACTCCTCCGTTCATGACGTACACGAATCTGGACTGTGATCGACAATCATCTCTGTCGGTTGGGAAACTAGCATCGGCGTAACCCCTTACGACGAGCTCTTCCTCACCTCCATAAACTAGGAACATCTCTTTAGTCCTTTTTCAGGTACTTCAAAATATTCTTTACCGCTGCCCAGTGACTCTCACCTAGGTTGGCCTGGTATCTACTTGTTAGGCCTATTGCAAAAGCAACATCGGGCCGCATACATATCATGGCATACATGATGGATCCGATTGCCGAGGCATATGGAATCCTACTCATCCTGCTTCGCTCATCAGATGTCGAAGGACTCCGAGTCTCGCTTAGCCTTATACCATGTGAGAGTGGCAAGAACCCTTTCTTTGCCTCACTCATGTTGAACTGCTTCAACACTTTATCTATGTACGTGCTCTAGCTTAAGCCGAGAAGCCTCCTTGATCTATCTCTATAGATCTTAATGCCTAAAATGTACATTACCTCACCAAGATCCTTCATCAAAAACTTGCCATTCAATGACTCCTTGACCGAGTTCAGCATCGAAATATCATTTCCGATCAGTAGTATGTCATCCACATAAAAGATCAAAAACACTATCGAGCTCCCACTTAACTTCTTGTATAAACAAGAGTCCTCTTCGCTTTTGATGAAGCCGAAACCAGTGACGACCTCATCAAAATGAATGTTCCAGCTCCGAGATGCTTGCCTCAACCCATAAATGGAACTCTTGAGCTTGCATACCTTACTAGTGCTAGTTGGATCGACAAAACCCTCGGGCTGTATCATATACACGTCCCCGGTTAAATTTCCATGAAGGAAAGCCGTCTTGACATCCATCTGCCATATCTCGTAATCGAAATATGCAGCTATAGCTAGTACGATCCTCACCGACTTCAGCATCGCTACCGGTGAGTAAGTCTCGTCGTAGTCAATTCCTTGAACTTGTCCATAACCCTTAGCGACAAGCCAAGCTTTGTGGATCTAAACATTCCCATCCACATCGTTTTTCTTCTTAAAGACCCATTTGCAACCAATGGCCGTTATGCCAGGTAGCGGATCAACCAAGTCCCAAACTTGATTCTCATCCATGGACTTTAACTCGGATCTCATGGCCTCCAGCCATGCCTCGGAATCTAGGCTCACTATCGCTTCCGCATATGTGGCTAGCTCGTCGCTTTCTAGCAACAATACATCACGCACTCCGCGCAATCTTCCCGACCTCCGTGGTTCCGGTGCCAGTTCCACTACGGGTTCCCTGACTGACTCCGGTATGATCTCATCACCAGCTGAGTCGTCCCCGAGTGGTCCTCGAATTTCTTTGAGTCGGATCGTCCTCCCACTGGCTTCCCGACTGAGAAACTCTTTCTCAAGGAAAACCCCGTTCCGAGCAACAAACACTTTGTTCTCTTCCCGGTTGTAGAAGTTATATCCCAAGGTTTCCCTCGGATATCCCACGAATATGCATTTATCCGACTTGGGTGTAAGCTTGTCTGACATAAGTTTCTTCACAAATGCTTCACAACCCCAAATCATTAGAAAAGACAAACTGGGACTCTTCCCGGTCCACATCTCATGTGGTGTCTTGTCTATGGATTTTGATGGTACCATGTTAAGTGTGAAAGCTGCAGTTTCTAGAGCATATCCCCAGAATCACAAGGGTAAATCCGACTTGCTCATCATAGATCGAACCATGTCCAACAAGGTGCGATTCCTCCGTTTTGATACACCATTTCTCTGTGGCGTACCCGGAGGTGTGAGCTGAGGTACTATACCTCTGCTTTTCAGATGATCATCAAACTCCTGGCTCATGTACTCACCTCCACGATCAGATCATAGAAGTTTATAGTCTTGCCGAGGTGATTCTCCACCTTGTTTTGAAACTCTTTGAACTTTTCAAAAGTCTCTGACTTGTGCCTCATCAAATAGATATATCCGTATCTAATCAAGTCGTCGGTAAAAGTCACGAAGTACTGATAGCCACCTCTGGCAGTTGTGCTCATTGGTCCACACACATCACTGTGTATCAGTTCCAACAGCTCGGATGCCCTCTCACAACTCTTTGTGAAAGGAGACTTAGTCATCTTGCCGAGCAAGCATGATTCGCATGTCTCGAACGACCCAAAGTCAGTCGAAGTTAGGAGTCCATCATCATGGAGCTTCTTCATGTGTTTCAGACTAATGTGTCCAAGCCGACAATGCCAGAAGTATGTCGGATTTATCTCATTGGGCTTATGCCTCTTGACATTCACGTTATAGACCGGTTCCTGTTCTAGATTCAATATAAATAACCCATCAATAATGGGTGCATAGCCGTGGAACATACCATTCAAATAAATCGAACAACCATTGTCCTTTAAATTGAATTCATAACCCTGAGTCATCAAGCATGAGGCGGAAATAATGTTCCGACTAAGTGTAGGAATGTAATAACAATTATTCAATTCCAAAATAAATCCAGAAGGAAGCTGGAGCTGCATCGTGCCGACCTCCAATGCAGCAACTCTTGCTTTGTTGCCGACCCTGATGTCAATCTCCCCTTGTGCCACACGCCTAGTTCTTACCAGCCCCTGCATCAAGTTGCAAATATGAACAACCGATCCGGTATCAAATACCTAAGAGCTACTAGGTATGTCAGCAAGGTAAACGTCTATAACATATGCAACAAGTGTACCTTTGCCTAAAGCAGCATTCCCGACCTTCTTGCCATGCTCTGCAAGCCACTTGCTACAGTTCCTATTCCAGTGACCAGTTTCCTTGCAATGATAACAAATGGTCTTTGAATCCGGTCCAGACTACGGCGCAGCGGCGGAGGTTACCATCTCTGTGCCCTTTGCCTTAGCCTTCTTCTTAGACCAACTCTTCTTGAACTTAGCCGATTTCTGCACCATCAACACTTGATGCGTACCTCTCTTAATATCCTGCTTTGCCACTTTGAGCATCCCATGGAATTCGGTGAGCTTCTTATCCATGCCATGCATATGATAGTTCGAGATGAACGTCCCATAGCTGGGCAGAAGAGAACCCAGAACTGCATCAGTAGCCAGCTCATCCAAGAGCGGGAAGCCCAACCGATCCTGTAACATCCCAAAATTCTAAATTTTGGAATGTTATAATAAATAGATAGACTGATTGTTCTTTGATTGTTGTGTGATTGATTGAGTGAAATTTTAAACCTTTTTGAAAGATTAATGAGAGGGAATAAAAGGACTTTCCCAAACTTTCACCTTTTTGCATTTTGATCTCCGTGAATTCAAATACTTTTCATCACAAAACCCTGGAGAGAAGATGCCATGACTTCTTCCATTTATTTAAATGAAAAGAGGTGTCGAAAATATTTGAATTTCATTTGAAAATATTTCAAATTCAGAAACTTTAAGCAACTCAATGATTTTCATGAGAGAAGATAAAATGACTTCTTCAAAACATATGAAATATGAGTTGGGAGTTTCAAAGAATTAAATTCAAAGTTCTTTTGAATTTATTTTCAATTTGGAGTTATTTGAGTTTTATTCAAATTATTTTTCTCCAAAAATAAAATATATGGAAAATAGGGTAACATGATTCCCTACATCAGAAAATTGGAGAGAAATAAATTTGAATTAGTTTTGGTTTTTTAAAATGACTTTTATTTGATTTTAGTAGGGCAGTAGCACTCTTTGATTTATTTGAAATTGTGTGGATTTTATTTGACTCTAAAAAATGTTCATGTTCTAGGAAATCGTTTTCTGAAAATTTTGATATATTATATGCCTATGTAATATTTTTTTATTTCTTTTGTCTGAGAAAATGTTTAAAAAAACCTTTTCGGCGAACTGGGCCGGCCCAGCCAACCGGCCAGGCCATGGCCCAGCCCAGCCGCACCGCCTCCCTCCACCCGAGCGGGAGACCGCCGCCGCCATGACTGCCGCCACCGACCTCGGCGTCCGTGCCGAGGCAGGGGACCTCTGCCCCCTTGCCCAAGGCGCTCCGCCCCGCCTCCCATAAATAGGCCGCCGCCACCCCGCTCCTCCTCTTCTCGCCGCCGCTTGCACAACCGCGCCGCCGCCGCATCTCGCCACTACACGCCGCCGCAACCGCCGCTTGCCGCGCCGCCGTAGTCCACCTCACCGGCTCCGCCATTTGCCGTGCCGCCCCACGCCGTCTTCGCCTGTCGCCGCCGACGCCCGCAGCCATGGCCCCGCTTCTCACCGCCGCCCGTTGCCGCGGGAAGCCGCTGGAGATCCACCGCCGGTTTTCGACGAAGGACCGCACTGAACCGGTAATAAAACCGCTCCGGTCTGGTTTAGTCGTTTGGTTTTCTTAGGTTTTGTTTTTAAAAAACCGGTTTTCTTTTAGTTGGATCTAATTAGTGAATGTTCATTAGGTTAGGTTCTGTAGTGAACGGTTTCATTCGTTAGCGTTCGGTAGCGAACGTCCGTTCTATAGGATTTTTTTCTTTTCTTTTAAATTTTCTGCCAGGGACCCATTTGGGAATAATTATTTGCAAAATAGCCCTTGATCTTCAAAACACCGTAACTTTTTGCACGTTTATCCAAATTCAACGAAACCAACGCCACTTCTTTGTTATGATCTCCTCTATCCAGTAAAACAACTCAAACATGTTTCTGAAAGTTTAAAATTTTGAATTAGACCAGATTTGAATTCAAACTTCGTTTGATCATAACTTGAGTTTCATAACTCCGATTTAGTTGATTCTTTTTGCAAATCGGAGCACTTGACCTAAACTTTCTGATAAGGCCAAATTCACATAATTTTGGTACTGTTAGAAATTGTTTTATGTTGCAAGAGTTATTTTCTTGGTTTTGATGTTTTCCGAACTGTCTTCTTCGTTCTTCCTGATCTTCTGAGTGATTGCTTATGTGTGGTTACTATTGCTTGATCACGATAGATTGAACGGAGTATGACGAGTAGAACTATCAAGAGTTTTGAGTGTGAATCATCTTCATCAACATTGCAGGCAAGTTCACTTTGATCATATTCCTTTCATACCCAGTTTTATGCATTAGTTTCAACCTCAAACATTGCATGAGTAGGATTGATAACATGTGGGTATTGGGAAGTAGTTGATGAGGTAGGAACCTATTTCCCTGCATTCAAACCTTGGGAGTTACTATTACGTTGCTTATATTGCTATGCTATGCTCGTAGACGTGGATTGGGTTTGAGAGTATTCATGACAGATGTGAGATTGTTAATTAATGGTTTACTTAAGGTGGCAACTTTAACACACATCTGGGTGGATTGAGGCACCTGGGTATTCCAGCGATTGCCTGTTTTTCTTTATGGACCGCCACCCAGGCTCAAAGGGATCATGAGATTATTCATACTAGAAACTTCTATGTGCAGCCACAAGTTACTATGGGCTCTAGCATAGTTGATTAAGTCGTGCGAACTCTTACAGTGGTAGACTAGCAGATGTAGGGGAAAGTAGGTGTAACGGTCTACCCGATCGTAAGGTGCTAGCGCTTCTGAAAGACTATGTCTCGGTAATCCATCTCTCAAACACCATGTAGTGCGAGAATCCCAACGGAGGAGATCGAGTCTTGTGGGGAAAAGTGCGCAAACCTCTGCGGAGTGTATAAACTAATCATGATTAGCCATGTCCCCGGTTATGGACGTCTTGAGTATCTAGTACTTGGATTATCATGTCAATGTCATCATGTGACTTTAATTAATTTTGTTGGGTTATAATGATGATGCTTAATTGGGATTGAGAGGGTGCCTACACTCCCAATGTTTAACAACCAGCTTGATAGTTAAATAAAATGTATTCCTTTGCAGTAGGGAAAATTTGGCTTTTCACAAAAACCTTATAACCATAGAGCTTTTCCACCAGCCATATATGCATGTAGTGATAGCCATTGTTCATCATTTATCTATGGTGTGAATTTGCCAGTACATTCAATGTACTGACCCTTTGTGGCTGCAACGTCTCATGTTGCAAGATTTCTTACGACGAGTAAGTGATACGTTAGGATTACGATTTCTACACTCAACTTTGCCATTGGTGTTGATGGGAATCCACAACCTTGTTACTTCCGCTATTTTGGATTGAGGTAATAGTATTTACGTTACTTTTTACATGTGATTTACCTCTTTTATAAATCCTCGAGTACTGTGTGTGTCAGCATACCGATCCAGGGATGACACTTAAGCACAGAGACTTGACCGTCTGAGGTTGGGTCACTACAAGATGGTATCAGAGTACATGTTGACTATAGGACGTGACCCCTAGAAACTGGCAAGCCCATAGGAAGGATTTTCTCTAAAACTTTCTTTTTCAAAAAAGATCTTTTACCTCTCTTCTCTTCTGAGCTTATTCAAATATTCCCTTTTAGTGAGACCAAATACCCTTTTCCCCTTTTGACCACACGAAGATTCGGCTAATGAGACCACTTCAAGAAGTACAAGATATCGGACAACTAAGACCACTTCGGAACGAAGAGGATTTTACCGTGTATTATAATAATGGAAACCACAACGGTTGAAGACTCCGAAGACTAGGAGAATTTGAAGGCTCTGTAGAATTTCCAGATTTGTATGACCTAGGAAAGCTACCCTTATGGAACCTGGCAAACTAGGGAAGTTGTCAATACCCGAGATCAAGGTGTATCGGAGAAAGACTGAAACAAGGAGCATGGAACTTAAAGTTTTGTCAAGAAAACCCTAAGCCAGGAGATATCAATTATGGAAGATAGCTCATGGCAATGACAAGGGCAGAAACATGGCTATCCCTGATGATACCGCCCGTTGATGCTATCGTCACCGTGCTGAGCTAAGGATGCATTTCTATAGAATGGATTGGATGGAAGAAGGCTGATGGAGCACCTATCAGCAAAAGATGAAGTTTTAACCTAGGCTGGTGTATCACCAAGATCTGGAGTAATACATCAAGAAGTTTAAGATGGACTGGTAGGAAGTCATATTTGACAAGGAGGCCATTCGTCAAGAACTTAGGACCCAGAAGCTGAAGTAGCCAAATTAGAGGAACAAAACCTCGAGATACCAGAGTTTTGTCAGGAACTAAAGGAGAGTAGGACCATGGCTCATGCCAAGGGTGTTGAAACCCAGAAGTTTGGAATGCAACTCCAGAAATATTAAAGGATGTCATGAGAGACTTCGCGTCAATAGGAATGATCTGGCAAAAGAACTTGAGAAGGACAAGCACGATCGAAAGAAGCCATCGAAGTGAGGAACAAGACTTGAAGAGTTTAGTGATGTTGACCTTTAGAAGACCAATCCCCTGTTATATACCTACGTTAGATGCGACGATTGTGAGCTGTCATTTGTTTGATGTTTTTCGACAGCCACAATAAAATCTGTCTTTTCAAAACTATTGTTTGCATTGTGTGTATCCCTCTCTATCTCTCTTATCTCACCCAAACCCTTGGACCCAATAGAGGATGAATGGAGATGAGTTTGTATTTTCTGAACCGATGAGTCAGTTGGAGACAGACCGATGGATTCAGAACATGGAGGATCACATGGAGAATAACCCTATAGTTGGAAATGATATGACATAGCATGCTCTTCAGTGCTTTGAAAGAGGTGCTGCTACTTGGTGGAGGATGTACCAAACCATGAATGGATGGCAAGGAGTAACCACTTGGAGAGAATTAAAGTTGACTCTGCAAAGATCTCACCTTGCATCCCAGAAGTTGAAGCCTTCTGGAAAGTATATGAAGAAACCTTGTGCACGCAAGATCTATGGAGAAATAGGACACACCCATAAAGAACACAAGGATGAATGCCCTAATTGTGAAGGAAGTAACCCAGTTGAAGAATGCCCAACTAGGCAGATTACTTGTTTCTTGTGTGAAGGGACTACCCACTATCCTGCTCAGTCTCACATTTACCCCATGGTACAATGAACCATCCAGCAAAAGAAAGAAGTAATGAAAGGAGCCCTCATGGAAATTTTAGAAGAAGCTGTGATGAAGGAAGAGATGGAGAACACACCTAAAGAAGACCCGAGTAAACCCTGCACTAAGTCTTGATATTCATGTGGAGAAGAAGGACACATCTCCCAAAATTGTTTGAATGGGGATCTAGTAGAATTCCCGACAGCGGAAGTAGAATATGGCCCACAGGAAATAGAAGCCCTGATTGGAATGGAAAAGTCCAGGAAGAGAAGCTGATTGGATTCCAGGAAGGACCTGAGTCATATCACCTGTTACAGGTGCAAGGAGTCAGGGCACTACCTCAGCAGTTGCCCAAAAAGGAAACCTTGAGACTTGTCAGAAGTAATATGTTTTCGTTGTAATGAAGCAGGGCACTTTGCGAGGGATTGTCCCAAGGAGAAGGAGACTTGTGATAATTAGTTGTGTCTGTGAGAAGTAATGTAGTAGTAGTAGAAGTAGTGGGAACAACTCTTTTGTATCAAGGTGTTGAAGTTGAGACATGTAATGGAAAAGCGAGAGATTGTAATCATTGGAGAATGAATAAAGTTAGCATTGTTGGTACTGATATGGATTTTATGAGTTGTTACTCCATGAAGAAGATTTTTGACCATTTTCAAGGATATGAGAA
Organism: Triticum aestivum; assembly: GCF_018294505.1. Taxonomy (NCBI): domain Eukaryota; kingdom Viridiplantae; phylum Streptophyta; class Magnoliopsida; order Poales; family Poaceae; genus Triticum; species Triticum aestivum. The sequence goes on along the minus strand of NC_057809.1, from coordinate 196,883,694 downwards.
ATATGGTCTATGGATGAATTTGTGCATTTCAAGGGTGGTAGTACCCTGTAAGAACCCTTGACCCCTGGAAAAGATAAGGATACTCCACTGAGTGGATTTCGAACAAAATGAATACGAGTTTTGTCTCGATATGTGTGATGCCCCAAGACTATGTGGGATAAAGTTGGAGACCGTCAGTTGTTTGGACCAAATGTGATCAAGGAGTCAGAAGAGAATGTTAAGTTGATTCGAGATAGACTGAAGGTAGCTCAGTCCAGGCAGAAGAGTTATGCAGACTCAAAAACTCAAGGAGGTAGTCTATGAGATTGGAGAGAGAGCATGTCTTCATTCCCTCTACGAGGAGTTAAACGATTTGGAGTTAAGGGACAGTTAGGCCCGAGATTTGTAGGACCATACCGAGTTTTGGAGCGTATGGGAGAAGTGGCCAACAAGTTGGAGTCACCCGAAGGACTGTCAGGAGTTCATGATGTGTTTCACGTTTCCCAGTTGAAGAGTGCCATGGAGAGATGGCCAATATTCCCCTATAAGGATGCTTGACCCTGGAAAGGATAATGATGTTCCACGAAGTGGAGTATGGACTTCATGAGTATAAATTTTATCTTGGTATGTGGGATATCCCACGAGGATGAAGAGATGAATTACTATTGGATATAAAGGAGGTATGATGTTAGAAATATGGATCAATGGAAATTCCATGATGAGTCTGAGTAATCATGCATGTCCTAGTTTGGTGCCAATAGAAGGAAGGAAGACAATACAATTTGATGGATTTAAGAATACTAAGAAGTTGGAAGTTGGAATAATGATCAGTTGCCCCTAGGATGAGCTCAAGGATTACAAGTAATGAGATGGGCCATAACCCACAGGCCCCAGGACCTGCCAAGGAGCTAGCACACTCTTGCTGAAGGAAAACCTTGGAAGAGATTGCGACCTTACCCACAGATGATTTTATAGGAGTAACGCAAAACCCGAGAGTTGTGAAGAAATGATAGATGTTTGTTCGGCTTGCAGAATCTATGGATATATTCGAACTTGGTTCGTCGACAGGAGAAATTCTGCAATGCTTGTGAGGATGACCGAGTGTTAGAATGCGAGATTCACTAAACCGTATACAGGGTAATGATTTGGGTGCGGGATGGATTGATCACCATACCGACTTACTCTTATTATTCGCCTTGCTATATGGGATGGTAAATCTGAGTGACTTACCTATAGTAGAGAGACAACGACATTTAACCATGTTTAAACCTTAGAATAGTATAGCAATTTTTCCCTTTTATGAGGCAGCTTTTGCTAACCGTAGGTGATACGGTGAGGATCAAGCAGACCCATTTCCTGCAGAAGAAACCATAATTGGATGACCGCCATGAGATATCGACAGTTGTTTAGTATTGGCGCCAGACCTGTTAGCTAAGAAGACCCAGTCTCCGGACAACCTTACTAAGAAAAAGGACAAAAGAATTGAGGAAAAGGTTATGCCGCTACCAGAAGAGCCCAGAGAAGGAATTATCTTGAAGATCTGAGAAGACCGACACTGTTAACAATATGCATGTAATATATGAGTTTTGATGAAACTGTAACCATGCTTCTAAGGGTGGTAGCACCCCAGACCCCATCCTGCGACAATTGATGTATTTTGAGGAGACCCCAACCGTAACCTATTTCTTGCTAGCCTCTCCGAATCTCGAGGACGAGATTCATTTTAAGGGTGGTAGGTTTGTAACATCCCGAAATTCTAAATTTTGGAATGTTATAATAAATAGATAGATTGATTGTTTGTTTGATTGTTGTGTGATTGATTGAGTGAAATTCGAAACCTTTTTGAAATATTAATGAGAGGGAATAAAAGGACTTTCCCAAACTTTCACCTTTTTGCATATTGATCTCCGTGAATTCAAATACTTTTCATCACAAAACCCTGGAGAGAAGATGACACGACTTCTTCCATTTATTTAAATGAAAAGGGGTGTTGAAAATATTTGAATTTCATTTGAAAATATTTCAAATTCAGAAACTTTAAGCAACTCAATGATTTTCATGAGAGAAGATAAAATGACTTCTTCAAAACATATGAAATATGAGTTGGGAGTTTCAAAGAATTAAATTCAAAGTTCTTTTGAATTTATTTTCAATTTGGAGTTATTTGAGTTTTATTCAAATTATTTTTCTCCAAAAATAAAATATATGGAAAATAGGGTAACATGATTCCCTACATCAGAAAATTGGAGAGAAATAAATTTGAATTAATTTTGGTTTTTTATAAATGATTTTTATTGGATTTTAGTAGGGCAGTAGCAATCTTTGATTTATTTGAAATTGTGTGGATTTTATTTGACTCTAGAAAAATGTTCATGTTGTAGGAAATCTTTTTCTGAAAAATTTGATATATTATATGCCTATGTAATATTTTTTTAAATTTATTTTTTGTTTTATTTTTTTGTCCGAGAAATGTTTAAAAAAAAACCTTTCCGCCGAACTGGGCCGGCCCAGCCAACCGGCCAGGCCACGGCCCGGACAAGCCGCACCGCCTCCCTCCACCCGAGCGGGAGACCGCCGCCGCCACAACTGCCGCCACCGACCTCGGCGTCCGTGCCGAGGCAGGGCACCTCTGCCCCCTTGCCTAAGGCGCTCCGCCCCGCCTCCCATAAATAGGCCGCCGCCGCCCCGCTCCTCCTCTTCTCGCCGCCGCCCGCACAACCGCGTCGCCGCCGCATCTCGCGACTGCACGCCGCCGCCCGGACAACTGCGCCGCCGCCGCATCTCGCCACTGCACGCCGCCGCAACCGCCGCTTGCCGCGCCGCTGTAGTCCACCTCGTCGGCTCCGCCGTTTGCTGCGCCGCCCCACGCCATCTTCGCCTATCGCCGCCGACGCCCGCAGCCGTTGCCCCGCTCCTCATCACCGCCCGCCGCCACAGGAAGCCGTCGGAGATCCACCGCCGGTTTTCCATGAAGGACCCCACCGAACCAGTAATAAAACCGCTCCGGTCTGGTTTAGTCGTTTGGTTTTCTTAGGTTTTGTTTTAAAAAAACCGGTTTTCTTTTAGTTAGATCTAATTAGTGAATGTTCATTATGTTAGGTTCTGCAGCGAACGGTTTCATTCGTTAGCGTTCGGTAGCGAACGTCCGTTCGATAGGATTTTTTTCTTTTCTTTTTAATTTTCTGTCAGGGACCCATTTGGGAATAATTATTTGCAGAATAGCCCCTGATCTTCAAAACACCGTAACTTTTTTCTCGTTTATCCAAATTCAACGAAACCAACGCCCACTTCTTCGTTATGATATCCTCTATCCAGTAAAACAACTCAAACATGTTTCTGAAAGTTTAAAATTTTGAATTAGACCAGATTTTAATTCAAACTTAGTTTGATCATAACTTGAGTTTCGTAACTCTGATTTAGTTGATTCTTTTTGCAAATCGAAGCACTTGACCTAAACTTTTTGATAAGGCCAAATTCACATAATTTTGGTACTATTGGAAATTGTTCTATGTTGAAAGAGTTATTTGCTCGGTTTTGATGTTTTCTGAACTGTCTTCTTCGTTCTTCCCGATCTTCTGAGTGATTGCTTTTGTGTGGTTACTATTGCTTGCTCACGATAGATTGAACGGAGTGTGACGAGTAGAACTATCAAGAGTTTTGAGTGCGAATCATCTTCATCAACATTGCAGGCAAGTTCACACTTTGATCATATTCCTTTCATACCCAGTTTTATGCATTAGTTTCAACCTCAAACATTGCATGAGTAGGATTGATAACATGTGGGTATTGGGAAGTAGTTGATGAGGTAGGAACCTATTGCCCTGCATTCAAACCTCGGGAGTTACTATTACGTTGCTTATATTGCTATTCTATGCTCGTAGACGTGGATTGGGTTTGAGAGTATTCATGACAGATGTGAGATTGTTAATTAATGGTTTACTTAAGGTGGCAACTTTAACACACATCTGGGTGGATTGAGGCACCTGGGTATTCCAGCGATTGCCTGTTTTTCTTTATGGACCGCCACCCAGGCTCAAAGGGATCATGAGATTATTCATACTAGAAACTTCTATGTGCAGCCACAAGTTACTATGGGCTCTAGCATAGTTGATTAAGTCGTGCGAACTCTTACAGTGGTAGACTAGTAGATGTAGGGGAAAGTAGGTGTAACGGTCTACCCGATCGTAAGGTGCTAGCGCTTCTGAAAGACTATGTCTTGGTCATCCGTTTATCAAACACCATGTAGTGCGAGAATCCCAACAGAGGAGATCGAGTCTTGTGGGGAAAAGTGCGCAAACCTCTGCGGAGTGTATAAACTAATCATGATTAGCCGTGTCCCCGGTTATGGATGTCTTGAGTATCAAGTACTTGGATTATCATGTGAATCTCATCATGTGACTTCAATTAATTTTGTTGGGTTATAATGATGATGCTTAATTGGGATTGCGAGGGTGTCTACACTCTCAATGTTTAACAACCACCTTGATAGTTAAATAAAATGTATTCCTTTGCAGTAGGGAAAAATTGGCCTTTTGCAAAAACCTTATAACCATAGAGCTTTTCCACCAGCCATATATGCATGTAGTGATAGCCATTGTTCATCATTTCTCTATGGTGTGAATTTGCCAGTACATTCAATGTACTGACCCTTTGTGGCTGCAACGTCTCATGTTGCAAGATTTCTTACGACGAGTAAGTGATACGTTAGGATTACGATTTCTACACTCAACTTTGCCATTGGTGTTGATGGGAATCCACAACCTTGTTACTTACGCTATTTTGGATTGAGGTAATAGTATTTACGTTACTTTTTACATGTGATTTACCTCTGTTATAAATCCTCGAGTACTGTGTGTGTCAGCATACCGATCCAGGGATGACTAAGTACAGAGACTTGACCGTCTGAGGTCGGGTCGCTACAGATCCAAAGCTTGCACATATCCGATCATCTTGATCACATGCGGGCTCAGTGGATCACCTTCCTTCAGCTTACAATCCATGAATGATCGCCAGACGTTGAACCTTTCGGTCCTAGCCTGCACCTGAAACATGCTCTTGAGACTCTCGATCATATCGAAAGCCCCAACGTCTTCGAAATGCTGCTGCAAATCAGGCTCCATACAAGCCAGCATGAGGCAGCTGATCTCGTTTGATTCATCAATGAGTTTCTGGTAGGCATTCTTGGTTGTGGTACTAGCATTATCGGCAGGTTCCTGTGGAAGCGGATCCTCTAGAACATGTTCCTTTTTATCATGCTGGAGAACAATTCTAAAATTTCTATACCAGGTAGTAAAATTTGTTCCATTCAGTTTATCCTTTTCTAGAATTGATTTCAATGCAAAGCTGGGTTGAGCAGGTGGTGCCATTGATCTACAACAGAAAAATATGCAATCACTAAGCAATGTGTTTATGTAGAGTAATTCTAGCCTTAAACAGAAATACTCCCACTGAAGTCAGCATCCCTCCGCAAACTCTCAGTGATTCAGGATCCGACTAGCACATGCGACTAGTGAGCTTTAGCATCACTGCTAGACAACATGCCTATCCGGTAAGCAACTCCTTTCTAATCGTATCTCTATACGACTCCTATCGGTCGGGTAGGTATATCACACCCCAGCTCCCGACCTCTTCTGCCACAAGGCCCAAAACCGTTTTGATAGCCTTTTCAAGTCAACCTAATGCAGTGCATGTCTGTGTCTGACACGAACCCTTCAGTTCAAGGACACCTAGCAACACCCCAATTTTATGATCCCACTACTAGACGTACTTGACATGCGAAGGTGCAACATCGGGGATGGCAATTCGCTTGATATTCATGAGGGATCTTTCTACCATTCTAACATGCATAGAAAACAAGGAAGCATAACAATCACAAATAAACACATATTGTGAAATAATATGGCTCCTTCATGGATGTTCTTCTAGGTTGGCTCCGACTCCGATGACCATCTAGGAACTCCATCTTGTTTGTCTCGCCGGGACACCAAGCCACCAACCTGATCTCTATTATCCAACTACTACATCTAGTAATGAATATTACATAGAGTCACAAGTCGACACACAGGTTGTTATACAATTAATGACGGCACTCTGGCTCCTGCCGGCTGCCAAACATGACAGGCAGGCCATGTATAATTTACACACGTGCATCACATACACATGAGCCATACTATTCACATCAAACCCTGCAAAATAAAGTTATTCATAGAATCGTATTCTACCGGTTTGAGTGATCGGATTTACGTTTCACTGTTAACCCCGATGGCGGATAACCGACCGGTAGGGGTAGGTTGTGTCACAACCTCATCGACTCCGATCATCAGAAAACATAGCCACATCGATCCCCATGTGCAGTTGATCTCATCAACCGTGCACACAGCCGATCTCAACAATGACAACAGATCTCATCTATCGCCTCCACATATCTAATACGCATACGATCTGAATGCAAATCCTATAGCAGAGGCTCTGATACAACTGTTGGGATCTATGATAGGATGCGTCGACTGCAAATCAAAATTTCCTACGCGTAGAACATCCAAGAACATGCTACGGGAGATGGATCACAGTTCGTTACCACTAGACACGCAGTGCCATGCAGCGGAAGAAGAGTTGGGGCAGCGCGTCCGCGTGGATCGTCTCCTCCTCGCCCGATCTCCCTCGTACAACCGGTGGTCGGTTCCCACATACAGGTTCACCGGAGCGGCGCAAGTGCACCGCCTCTAACGGTATCCGCGCGTGTAGGAGGAACATCGTGCGGCGGACTGCTAGGTCCGATCACCTCCACTATATATATAGGCGTCTGTCTCGGGCTCAACACTTGGGCCTCACACAGACCCTAAAGCCCATAAGTCTACTCGGCCACAATCCGAATACAGTTCGGATCACATCCGACCAGTGTCCTCGGATCCGACCTTGTAGGTTCCTTCCCTTAAGCACGCGACCCCTTAGGTTCAAGTCGGCTTGGTCGCAGTTCAGATCATCTCCGAACTGCACGGTTGGTAGCGGCCTCTAGCAAGGCATGCCGAACACCAAGCAGACTATGAAGCTGGTTAGCGAACCTATACATCACACTTATATTCCTTTTGCCACACGATATATGTTGTCGAGCTCAAGGCGAGTCTGTCATCCTTGTGCTAGCCTGACCTCTTTCTTGTTCTAGTGATGCCGAACACTATCCAGATTATCTCATAATCCTTGTCGCATGGCCATGCTTAACCTAGTCGGATCACACGAGGGGCCCAGAGTATATCTCTCCTGGTCGGAGGGCCAAATCCCATCTTGCTCGACCATGTCTCACATCATGGGTCTGGACAAGCCTGAAACCTACCTTTGTAACTACCCAGTCATGGAGTAGCGTTTGGTCAGCCCAAAGCAAGTCTGTCACCATCCCGAGTACATGCGTCAGCTCAGGTCTTAGGACATAGAACATATGTTGTACTAGCGACTCACAGATGACATATCGCTGCGTCTCATAGTTGGGTCTGTCCGACTCGAACCTTATCTCGACTCGGATCCGACTACGTCGAATCTGACCAGATCCTTTCAAGTCCATATTATCCGGTTAGAATCCAATGCTCCATGGCTAGTGAGACCAAGCCATCGACCGTGTCATATGCTAGTCTAGTTGGCTGCGCGTCCACACAGCCCTTTCGACTAGGGACCTTTTAGGACAGTCATCATACAATGCATAGTCCCACAAACAAGTCACGTACTTGCTGATACACATCATTGATAATGTCCAAGGACTATCTTTATTCATAAACACATAGGAAATATCATCATACAAGATTGCCTCTAGGGCATATCTCCAACATCATCCTCACTGACCAACCCAATCACGCTGAGATCGACATGGCTTCGCCAAAGAGGTTGTACACTTGTTGCATCTCTTTTTTACTCTACATATTATATATATTGTCCACTGAGCACACGTAGTAACGTGAAATACGATTAGTTTCTCCTACTATACGACTAGCAGTGAGGTACTAGGATACTTAGCTATCTGTGATGGACTCTCTCGAATGCCATCATTATTTGTATCTGCGCATTTGAGCTGTGCATTTGTCGATGGACCTGGGAGTTGAGCTAATAGGGCAGTGGCCTGGGTCCAAAGTAGTAGAAGTAGCACAAATACATTTTTCGAGTGTAGGCTTTTCCTTGCTCAAGCCTGCCTACTAGAATCGTGTCACATCCCTAGCTTCTGGTAATGCTCTAGGCTAGCTTCATGTGTGCATCATGTTTAAATTCTGAAACTTGAATTGAGGAATTTTGGAAGCCTCAAAAACTTAAATAAAAGAGGGGCAAAAACCCTAGAAATCTCATTCATTGCTCCAAAATGCTCTTCTTAAATGTTTGATAATTTTTGGTAAGGGTTCTGGTCCCAACCAAAATATTGAACATTTTTAAGGAATTGTTTTTGGGACTTTGGATTTAATTCATTAGCTATTTGAATTTGAGTTATATTCATATAATTAGAATATAATTTCAAATACCCTGAAATATTTTTATGAGCTTTTGGAAAAGTCCATCTAGCCAAATAAAAATATTCAGAGGAGCTTTGGCATTGTTTGGATTATTATTTTTATTCAAAACAGTGGCAAAAGTTTAAACAAAAACAAAACAGAGAAAAAAAAATAAAAGAGCAGAAGCCTACCTACTCACCTGCAGCCCATCTGGCGCCCCACCTGGCCCAGCAATGCGGCTGAGGCCCAGCCCAACTCCCCACCGTCTTCAACCTCTGCCAGTAGGCAGAGGCGTGTCGACGCGCCCGCGCCCGAGCGCCACCTCCTGCTTCCACCTCCTGCTGCCCCCCCTCATCGCCCTGGACTTCCTCCGCGACGCCACGCGACCCCGATGCTCTCTCACTCTCTGGTTCTCTCTCCCCCCCCTCGCTCCTCTGCTCTCTCTCTCTCTCACGGCCGCCCAAATCAGCCGGTGCCCGCCGCTGCAAGGCACCGCGCCCACCGCCGTCCCCTTGCCCCGTGGCTGTGACCCCTAGCTCCGCCTCGATGTCGTGAAGCTCCAAGCCGAAGAACACGCCTGCGGATGCCCAGCAGCGCCGTCGCCGACGCCATCTTCGTTCCCTGCACCGACGGCCGCCGTCGACCGATTCGTCGTCACCAGGCCGTCCCCGAGGCCGCCGAGATCACCTACGACCCCGCCGTGAGCTCCTGATCATCCTCCCCCTCTCCGTTTTCTCTCTAGCATGCCGTAGCCGCCGCGCCTCTCTTCCCCGACAGCACGCCGCCGCACGAGCTCATCGTCGACGAGGCTCCGGTGGCCATTTGGTCCCGTGCGTGCCTCCGTTGGGTTCGTGGGCTCTCGTAGAACGCGTAGGTGCTAACCGTGGACCCTCCCGTGCACGGTGTCGTCGTTTCCATCGACGCCCGAACTCCGCCCGCCGCCAAACACGACGCCGGCGCCTTTTCTGGCGACCCCGAACCCAACTACCTGCACCACCCGCCGCGGGCCACTCCCAGCTATCCATAGCGCCCAACGGCGCCCCGAACGGTGCCCTGTACGTGAAACCCGCACCTGCACCGCCGCGTTTAGCCTCGCCGGCGGCTAAACGCCGGCGAGTTGACCCCGCCGACCAGGGGGTTTGAACCTTTGACCCCCCCTGGGTCAATGACAGGTGGGGCCAGCCCCCCTGTTAATTAGTTTAGCTATTTTAATTTAATTACCCCCTGCTGACACTGACATGTGGGCCCTAGTGCCCTAATCTTTAATTAAATTAAACTAACCCCCCCTGTCTAACTTGTGTCACTGACGTGTGGCCCCCACACGTCAGGTTTGACTCTGAGCGCCCAGTTGACCCTGCTGACGTCACTGTGACGTGGGGCTGACGCAATAAGTATTTTCTGGATTTAATATTATCAGGAAATTCCAGAAAATGCCTAAAACTTCAATAAATCATAGAAAATTAACCGTAACTCCAAATTAAATAAATTATATATGAAAAATTATCAGAAAAATTCAAGGAATCCATCTGTACCATTTTCATGCATGTTAGAACAACTTATAGCTGCTGTTTAGCACAAATCAATTAAAGGGCATTTAAATAATCGCATATGGAGTTTGAATTTGAATCTTGGATTCAAACCAACTTCATTTAATCTGGTTTTAGTTGCATTAGCCCAAAACACATTCATTTTGCCATGTCATGATCATGCATCATATTGTGCATTGCATTGATTGTGTTCCTTTCTATGCTGCCGGTTTTTGTTCCCTCTCGATAGACGTGATACCGATGATGTGATCGTTGACACTGATGAAGACTCAAGGTTATCTTCAGAAGTGCCAGGCAAGCAAAACCCCCTTGTTCATTCCGATACAATCCTACTCTCTCGCTCCTGCTCTCTTTTACTGCATTAGGACAACATCGATTCATCTGTTACTTGCTACGGTAGCTGAACCCCTTTATCCTTTGCATGACCTGTCATTGCCACAGTAAATAGATGAAACCCACTAGCATGAGTAGGAGTTGTTTGAGCCCTGTTGTGCCTACTCATTCATGCTTGTTTGTCATGCCTGCTATTGCTTAGAGTTGAGTCAGGTCTGATTCATCGGGGATGAGTCAGAGGCGTGTGAACATGTCCTACTGTGTGTGAGCTAAGTGTGTGAACACGATTTGGTAAAGGTAGCGGTGAGAGGCCATGTAGGAGTACATGGTGGGTTGTCTCATTGCAGCCGTCCTCAGGAACTGAGTTCTGTGTTTGTGATCCATGAACAGCTACTACCACACATTGGGTTCCGGTAACTCGACCCCTCTCGACTTATTAATCAACATGATCTCTGTCCAGGAGTTGCAACTAGTTTCTGGTGTTTGTAGGTAGTGTTAGTAGTCTACCAAGTGGCACCCGGTACAGGTGGGCTTGGGACAGACTAGGCACAGTGGCCCGGTGTACCAAGTGGCACCCGGTTGGTGGGCTTGGGAACCCTGCACACATCGTTTGGGGCCGTAAGCGACACCCCGGCCGGATCTCCTTGCGGATGGAACCCGAATAGGCGATAAACCTGGACTAGAGACTTGTTCGGTTAGTCAGGTCGTGGCCGACTCCCTCGCCCGGCTTCCGCTTGAAGGTTGCCGAGGTACATGACGTGTACAGGGCGGTAAGTGGCGAGAGCGTGTGTGAAGAAGTACACCCCTGCAGGGTTAACATTATCTATTCGAATAGCCGGATTCCTCGGATATGGAAACTTGGACCCCTTGTACAGTTCATAGACAAGTGAAAGTGGATACTCTAAAATACGCAAGATAAGCGTGAGTGCTATGGATGGCGTTCTCGCAGGGAGACGGGAGCGGATCCATAGTGGTGTATTGATATGGTGAATATGTGGACTCGTGTGCGCCACCTCAAAAGAGTTGCTTGCAGTCGTAGTTAGGATAGCCACCGAGTCAAAGCTGGCTTGCTGCAGTCAAACCCTACCATCCCCTTTGTTGATAATGATGCATATGTAGATAGTTCTGATGTAAGTCTTGCTGGGTACATTTGTACTCACGTTTGCCTATTTTATGTTTTTGCAGAGAGACTTCAGTCTCACTAGTAGTTCCACGTGGACTTCGACGTTTAGCTTGATACCTCAGCTACGATCTTGTGCCCTCGGCAGGATCTGATAGATAGTCAGGCTTCTCAGCCTTTTTCATTTATAGATGTCTGTACTCAGACATGATAGCTTCCGCTTGTGCTTTGACTTGTATGCTCTGATTGTTGGGTCATGAGACCCATGTTTGTAATATCTCGCTCCTCGGAGCCTATTGATTAAAATACTTGAGTCGTAGAGTCATGTTGTGATGCCATGTTGTGTTTGCACATATCGAGCATATGGTGTGTATGTTATTGAAATGCTTGGTATGTGTGGGATCTGACCATCTAGTTGTTTATCTTTAGTAGCCTCTCTTACCGGGAAATGTCTCCTAGTGTTTCCAACGAGCCATGGTAGCTTGCTACTGCTCCGGAACACTTAGGCTGGCCGGCATGTGTCCTTCTTCGTTCCTGTGTCTGTCCCTTCGGGGAAATGTCACGCGATGAATACCGGAGTCCTGCTAGCCCGCTACAGCCCGGTTCACCGGAGTCCTGCTAGCCCAGTGCTACAGCCTGGATCCATTTGCTGATGACCGACACGTTCGATGCTGGGTCATGGATGCCTGTCCCTGTAAGTCTGTGCCACTTTGGGTTTACGACTAGCCATGTCAGCCCGGGCTCCTTATCATATGGATGCTAGCGACACTGTCATATACGTGTGCCAAAAGGCGCAAACGGTCCCGGGCTAAGGTAAGGCGACACCCGTGGGAATACCGTGCGTGAGGCCGCAAAGTGATATGAGGTGTTACATGCTAGATCGATGTGGCATTGAGTCGGGGTCCTGACAGCGTTGGTATCAGAGCTTGACTGCCTGTAGGATTACCAAGCCAAACTGGTCGAAGTTGAGTCTAGAAATTCTTTAGTTATATAAGGGAATTGATTGTGGGATGGAACGTAAGGCTCTTTTTACTCCTTATACCTCATGGCCTTCTGATCTGAGTCATCATCTTCTCTTCTACGGGGATTAAGAACTAGGCTATCTCTTCTTTCTATCAGGATCACGTGTTACTAATCTGCAGACTTGTAGGATTGATGGTTCCAAGCTTGAGTTCAGTTTCTACTTCCGTATGCTAATTGTTGATCTCGAAACCTTGATATTGTGCTTCTGAGTGGTTATGCCACCATTTTTGTGAATGTCTCAAATCTTTTCTGAGCATTTACAGCCGTTATGCTGTCCGAGTCATTCCAGGTTTCTAAATAGTCTGATGCATTTGCAAAATCCTTTCCCTTTGGTTTTGATGTTCTTTATGCCAGCTCAATCACACTAATTGTTGAGTTGAGGTATTCTATTGCCTTGACATTATGTTGGAGTTACTATTATGACCCTAGGTGTCTCAGGGGATCATCTAGTGGTCTAGCCATGATTTATGTTCCAGTGTGATGACTCTGGCCGTCATTATCGAAAGCATCCCGTGATGCCATTTAGTAGTAGGTATTCTATCCCTGGGTTTTGAACCCGAGATTCACCCTACCTGCTTCATGTTGATAGTTTTGCTCGTTCCTTTATGTTATTAGTAACCTTTGCATTAGTCCTCGATGTTCGTGGTATTCCTTTCTCCCAAATACTATGAACCGCTTATGGCAGATGTTCCTCGCTGATCGAAAGATCACAATCAGAGTGCTCTCAATGGGTTCTCGATTCTACATTGCGACTCTGCCAGTTCTACCTTTTTGCATGGGTTATCCGAAAGAAATATGTTGAACTTGGTTCGACATACTAATCTATGCATCCACAACTCAGAAAGTTATATGTTCCTTTGAGTTGTTCTCTTTAGTTGCATTCTGACCCTCGTCTATCAATTGATAGTCAAGAGTATGCGTGCGTTCGTTCATCGATGCCTGTACTCTTGTGGTCCGTCAAGCCATTCTATCGCGGAATGACTAGGAGAAACAAACTCCAGTACCTCTTCCATATCTAGGATGGGGTCAAAGTAATTGTGCTCCGCAGATCAAAATGCCAGCCCAGTTTTTGATTCTGTTCTACCCTGAAGTATTACCGTCTTTATGTCAGGATTTTCATGAGAATTGCACCGGCTCTTGTGAATTCTTGATGTAGTGATACTTCTCGCCATTATTATTCATCCCTCGGTTCCGTGTTGTCGCAACCGGAATGCCGACAAGTGGATCGTGATGTGTGAATTCAATACTCCTAGCAACCTTGTTGCTTGGTAGTTAATGGGCAATAATTTCATTCTTAGCGTGCTGGTTTTGAATCATCATTCTAAGGTTGATCATGCTACCTAGTCCTTGTTCTCAGTGCCCTCCTCGATCGATGAGTTAGGATTATTTCAAATTCTTGCTCTATTGATTATATCGTCTTGCCCTGAAAAGCAAGATTGTTCTCGAGCTTAGTAACATACCGGTGGCTCGTGATTTTCTGAATATCTTCTCAGAAGTATTACCAGGTTGTCACCTGACCGCTATGTTGAGCTCGTGATCAAGTTGGTTTCTTGTGAACCACCTTCTCTCCAAGAATCGGTGTTAGATATCCCTGAGCTAGTTGGTTAAGCTAGACAACAATAACTTGGAGGGTTGGAAGATAAAAGCTTGCCTGACTTAGTTCGTTCCAAAGGGATATTCTTGTGTAGTGTGTATTGAAGAAAGATGATATCTTCATCGATTGGTCCCTGTGATCAGTTGCTGGACCTATTGTCTTATCAATCCTTTGATTTGAGTGTGGGCTATCGTCAAATCAAGTCAGAACCAACGATGTTCGTAATGTTGTCTTACTCGTGGTTGATCCCTCGAGCATACACCATTATATCTTTTGGGGCTGACCAATGCTATCACCGTGTTCACACGATGGTGGAAGTCCAGTGATATGGAAATTCCGATGAGTTGTTGTTGAGCCCATTGACAACATTCTTATCTCCTCCATGATGTTGTTGAACATTAAGTTAGTGTTGGAAACTTTTGAAAGCATTTTCTTCATGCCCCGTTCATGAAGTATATGTTTGGATAAAAGAAGTGACTTCCTTTGATTCACGTGCATTTGATGTAAGTTGCCGACGTGAATTCGAGAAAGCATGTTTTTGCCTCCTTTGGAATCATCCCAAATCAGTCATGCACACGTGCGAAGTATTCTGTAGTCTGGAGACTTGCAACCTTCATTCTATATGTGTCCCTAGCACACTAAGCCACCGATTGACTTGTTCAAGGAAAAGAAGTCTATGCTTGGGATCTAATCCATGGACTTGCGTAAAGACTTCGATATCCTCGATTATGGTTCCCCCACCTGAACTCGGTAGTGTATTATTATAAGACTACTACGTGGCCATGCTTGTCTGGGACAACGTGTTCACATGTTTGTAGCAGAACCAGCTCATGTTTTGGAGCTTGCTATCGTAGTTCATCTCCCGAGAATCCCGCAACGTTATCTCGTCGATTTGTGTTGCAAACTTTCATTTTTCTTCCTAGACTCGATGAGTCTGGAATAACCTGACACCAACCAGATCTGAATCTCAGGCAGATATGATGGTTGGAACATTTCCCAAGAACTATAATATTGGTCCCTCGATAACTGGTAAAGTGGATGTCGTGGCCAACACACCCAGCCGGAAGGCCTATTATTGCAGTATCTTGATTGAAGAAGTTGGCCACCTCCCCATAGGGATTTCGTAGGATTACTCCCTAGTTGCCCCTATGGATTTTGAGATCCCGAAGTCCGACCTCTTTACTTGATGTTCTAGATATCAAACCATATCTATAAATGGGTTACGCTAGCACATCAAGGAGAACATTAGAAGCGGAGTACTAAATGTCTCTCGGTCGATCATCCAGATTTCGTTCCCTTGGCCTCGCTAAGATGAAATCTGAGAAAGTGTTATCCTCCTTTGCATCTGCATCGTCCATCGCTATTCATCATGGTAGTATGTTGTGTTGTCAGCACCCTTGACACGGTTGTTGATAAAACCTTGATGATTGTGGAAATGCTCAAGTTCTTGAGAGCACGCACAAGCGCTACATGTTATCATCGGCACTAACTGGGTTTGCACTCAGTTCCCTCGACAATGCTATGACCTATTCAAACAGTGAATTAACTCTCTAGTGTTGGGTTCTTTCCCAGTTACTAGAATCATTCCCAGCATTTGCATTTTGTTCCCAGCTTGCACCGCCAATGTGCCATTCTACCATGGATCCCTTCCATTTTCGGTGATAAGCAAAATTCATCCATTGCGTTGTCTTCAACAAGGTAATCCACATCATCCAAGTCCGAGTATACCATTCTACCGACCTCCTCCAAATGATCGCTTGTGATTGCCTTAGGCTGGTATAAAGAGTTTCAATGATCTTTGAATCAAAGGTAATTCTTTTTGCCACTTAAGGGGATAATCTACGAATCACCCTCCTTCAGGATGTTTCGTCGTGGTATCATGGCAACTCAACTTCTCGCTACGTGGACAATCGTTTACCACCTTCTTAGGTGTGGAATTGTTGTCTACCTAGTGAACCTTCGTCATCCGTTTCTTTCCACCCCTCTTGATGTGTATCTCATGTCTCAACCCGAAAGATGGTTCTATGTCCCACTCCGTAAGTTAATCTTGAGTTGTTCGATCTTCGAGGAGATCGACCCTTCTAGAGTCTCCTTCTTTCCCCCCCCCCCTGTCATGTTGACAGGATTTCTCAGAGCAAGACGACAAGACAAAGATGGTGTTCAAATCAACGTTCAACTGAAGTGCACCCTGGATCGTGAAGATTATACTAGTTGCGTTTCCCCTTCACCTTACCCTACGCCTGAATCTCGAGACGAGATTCTTGTTTAGTGGGGGTGAGTTGTCACATCCCTAGCTTCTGGTAATGCTCTAGGCTAGCTTCATGTGTGCATCATGTTTAAATTCTGAAACTTGAATTGAGGAATTTTGGAAGCCTCAAAAACTTAAATAAAAGAGGGGCAAAAACCCTAGAAATCTCATTCATTGCTCCAAAATGCTCTTCTTAAATGTTTGATAATTTTTGGTAAGGGTTCTGGTCCCAACCAAAATATTGAACATTTTTAAGGAATTATTTTTGGGACTTTGGATTTAATTCATTAGCTATTTGAATTTGAGTTATATTCATATAATTAGAATATAATTTCAAATACCCTGAAATATTTTTATGAGCTTTTGGAAAAGTCCATCTAGCCAAATAAAAATATTCAGAGGAGCTTTGGCATTGTTTGGATTATTATTTTTATTCAAAACAGTGGCAAAAGTTTAAACAAAAACAAAACAGAGAAAAAAAAAATAAAAGAGCAGAAGCCTACCTACTCACCTGCAGCCCATCTGGCGCCCCACCTGGCCCAGCAATGCGGCTGAGGCCCAGCCCAACTCCCCACCGTCTTCAACCTCTGCCAGTAGGCAGAGGCGTGTCGACGCGCCCGCGCCCGAGCGCCACCTCCTGCTTCCACCTCCTGCTGCCCCCCCTCATCGCCCTGGACTTCCTCCGCGACGCCACGTGACCCCGATGCTCTCTCACTCTCTGGTTCTCTCTCCACCCCCCCTCGCTCCTCTGCTCTCTCTCTCTCACGGCCGCCCAAATCAGCCGGTGCCCGCCGCTGCAAGGCACCGCGCCCACCGCCGTCCCCTTGCCCCGTGGCTGTGACCCCTAGCTCCGCCTCGATGTCGTGAAGCTCCAAGCCGAAGAACACGCCTGCGGATGCCCAGCAGCGCCGTCGCCGACGCCATCTTCGTTCCATGCACCGACGGCCGCCGTCGACCGATTCGTCGTCACCAGGCCGTCCCCGAGGCCGCCGAGATCACCTACGACCCCGCCGTGAGCTCCTGATCATCCTCCCCCTCTCCTTTTTCTCTCTAGCATGCCGTAGCCGCCACGCCTCTCTTCCCCGACAGCACGCCGCTGCACGAGCTCATCGTCGACGAGGCTCCGGTGGCCATTTGGTCCCGTGCGTGCCTCCGTTGGGTTCGTGGGCTCTCGTAGAACGCGTAGGTGCTAACCGTGGACCCTCCCGTGCACGGTGTCGTCGTTTCCATCGACGCCCGAACTCCGGCCGCCGCCAAACACGTCGCCGGCGCCTTTTCTGGCGACCCCGAACCCAACTACCTGCACCACCCGCCGCGGGCCACTCCCAGCTATCCATAGCGCCCAACGGCGCCCCGAACGGTGCCCTGTACGTGAAACCCGCACCTGCACCGCCGCGTTTAGCCTCGCCGGCGGCTAAACGCCGGCGAGTTGACCCCGCCGACCAGGGGGTTTGAACCTTTGACCCCCCCTGGGTCAATGACAGGTGGGGCCAGCCCCCCTGTTAATTAGTTTAGCTATTTTAATTTAATTACCCCCCTGCTGACACTGACATGTGGGCCCTAGTGCCCTAATCTTTAATTAAATTAAACTAACCCCCCCCCTGTCTAACCTGTGTCACTGACGTGTGGCCCCCACACGTCAGGTTTGACTCTGAGCGCCCAGTTGACCCTGCTGACGTCACTGTGACGTGGGGCTGACGCAATAAGTATTTTCTGGATTTAATATTATCAGGAAATTCCAGAAAATGCCTAAAACTTCAATAAATCATAGAAAATTAACCGTAACTCCAAATTAAATAAATTATATATGAAAAATTATCAGAAAAATTCAAGGAATCCATCTGTACCATTTTCATGCATGTTAGAACAACTTATAGCTGCTGTTTAGCACAAATCAATTAAAGGGCATTTAAATAATCACATATGGAGTTTGAATTTGAATCTTGGATTCAAACCAACTTCATTTAATCTGGTTTTAGTTGCATTAGCCCAAAACACATTCATTTTGCCATGTCATGATCATGCATCATATTGTGCATTGCATTGATTGTGTTCCTTTCTATGCTGCCGGTTTTTGTTCCCTCTCGATAGACGTGATACCGATGATGTGATCGTTGACACTGATGAAGACTCAAGGTTATCTTCAGAAGTGCCAGGCAAGCAAAACCCCCTTGTTCATTCCGATACAATCCTACTCTCTCGCTCCTGCTCTCTTTTACTGCATTAGGACAACATCGATTCATCTGTTACTTGCTACGGTAGCTGAACCCCTTTATCCTTTGCATGACCTGTCATTGCCACAGTAAATAGATGAAACCCACTAGCATGAGTAGGAGTTGTTTGAGCCCTGTTGTGCCTACTCATTCATGCTTGTTTGTCATGCCTGCTATTGCTTAGAGTTGAGTCAGGTCTGATTCATCGGGGATGAGTCAGAGGCGTGTGAACATGTCCTACTGTGTGTGAGCTAAGTGTGTGAACACGATTTGGTAAAGGTAGCGGTGAGAGGCCATGTAGGAGTACATGGTGGGTTGTCTCATTGCAGCCGTCCTCAGGAACTGAGTTCTGTGTTTGTGATCCATGAACAGCTACTACCACACATTGGGTTCCGGTAACTCGACCCCTCTCGACTTATTAATCAACATGATCTCTGTCCAGGAGTTGCAACTAGTTTCTGGTGTTTGTAGGTAGTGTTAGTAGTCTACCAAGTGGCACCCGGTACAGGTGGGCTTGGGACAGACTAGGCACAGTGGCCCGGTGTACCAAGTGGCACCCGGTTGGTGGGCTTGGGAACCCTGCACACATCGTTTGGGGCCGTAAGCGACACCCCGGCCGGATCTCCTTGCGGATGGAACCCGAATAGGCGATAAACCTGGACTAGAGACTTGTTCGGTTAGTCAGGTCGTGGCCGACTCCCTCGCCCGGCTTCCGCTTGAAGGTTGCCGAGGTACATGACGTGTACAGGGCGGTAAGTGGCGAGAGCGTGTGTGAAGAAGTACACCCCTGCAGGGTTAACATTATCTATTCGAATAGCCGGATTCCTCGGATATGGAAACTTGGACCCCTTGTACAGTTCATAGACAAGTGAAAGTGGATACTCTAAAATACGCAAGATAAGCGTGAGTGCTATGGATGGCGTTCTCGCAGGGAGACGGGAGCGGATCCATAGTGGTGTATTGATATGGTGAATATGTGGACTCGTGTGCGCCACCTCAAAAGAGTTGCTTGCAGTCGTAGTTAGGATAGCCACCGAGTCAAAGCTGGCTTGCTGCAGTCAAACCCTACCATCCCCTTTGTTGATAATGATGCATATGTAGATAGTTCTGATGTAAGTCTTGCTGGGTACATTTGTACTCACGTTTGCCTATTTTATGTTTTTGCAGAGAGACTTCAGTCTCACTAGTAGTTCCACGTGGACTTCGACGTTTAGCTTGATACCTCAGCTACGATCTTGTGCCCTCGGCAGGATCTGATAGATAGTCAGGCTTCTCAGCCTTTTTCATTTATAGATGTCTGTACTCAGACATGATAGCTTCCGCTTGTGCTTTGACTTGTATGCTCTGATTGTTGGGTCATGAGACCCATGTTTGTAATATCTCGCTCCTCGGAGCCTATTGATTAAAATACTTGAGTCGTAGAGTCATGTTGTGATGCCATGTTGTGTTTGCACATATCGAGCATATGGTGTGTATGTTATTGAAATGCTTGGTATGTGTGGGATCTGACCATCTAGTTGTTTATCTTTAGTAGCCTCTCTTACCGGGAAATGTCTCCTAGTGTTTCCAACGAGCCATGGTAGCTTGCTACTGCTCCGGAACACTTAGGCTGGCCGACATGTGTCCTTCTTCGTTCCTGTGTCTGTCCCTTCGGGGAAATGTCACGCGATGAATACCGGAGTCCTGCTAGCCCGCTACAGCCCGGTTCACCGGAGTCCTGCTAGCCCAGTGCTACAGCCTGGATCCATTTGCTGATGACCGACACGTTCGATGCTGGGTCATGGATGCCTGTCCCTGTAAGTCTGTGCCACTTTGGGTTTACGACTAGCCATGTCAGCCCGGGCTCCTTATCATATGGATGCTAGCGACACTGTCATATACGTGTGCCAAAAGGCGCAAACGGTCCCGGGCTAAGGTAAGGCGACACCCGTGGGAATACCGTGCGTGAGGCCGCAAAGTGATATGAGGTGTTACATGCTAGATCGATGTGGCATTGAGTCGGGGTCCTGACAAATCGCCAATGCTTGAAAGGAAAAGTGAAGGAATAAACATATGAATTGGAAAGTTTCCTATGGTACTACTATTCATGCATTTGGTTCAAAGGAACGAAGCAAAGGAAAACTGCAGGATTTGTTCTTTTAGTGTCTCCTTCAAAGAAAAATCGTAGGAATTTTAATATCCACTTGTCCTCCTTTCCAAGTTCCTATTCATGAAGCACAAGACTAAGAGATAGTAGCATAATACCATTATAAGCGAACATTTTCTGGTGGTTTGACTTAATCTGACCATGCTTCTTTGCATCTTGTGATCTTCCAATTCTTGTGAACCAGACACCCAGATTGGCAGAAATCCTGGGTTTTTAAATTCTCTGTTTTGCACATGCATTCCTATCCTATCACTGTGTATTTCATATCCATGCATTGTTAGAATCCTCCAATTCAAACGAGCCCTTACAAAATTACTTCTCTTACAGATAGTTGTCAAAGAAAACCTTGTGTGGTTTGTCCCGCTCCTGCTACGCCGTCGTCCATCCCAGCTCAGTTGCTCCAATGACAGAAGGGTCCAGCACAACAGGGATCTAGCCTCCTGACTATCTTTTGCTGCCTCAGATCTTCTTCCCCCCCGCGGGCAACCATGACAACTGCATTACCATCATCAACCGAGCAGATGACCTGGAGGACTACACGGGACCGCAAGAGAGGTCGCACTCTTTCGTGTCTGCTTACGTTATGCATCGCTTAATATTACATGCTACTTTATCGTCCTGTTCACTGATTAGACTCTAAGTCAGCTCCAAACTAATGGTGAAACTTGAGTTTTTAAATGGTTGTGAGGTACATATCGGGGCTGCAATCAATAGTATCTATCTACTATCTAGTTAACCTCTGGTGTCTACTATGAGTTTCATGTTGAGTGGGAAACAAATAGTAAAGAAGCCATTATCCGCATTTTTTAACTAAAGACATTATCTGCCTGCTATCATTGGTTTTTGGTCTATCCACAGGTTGCTACCATCACTCTGGATTTCTGCATGCACTCCTTACATAATCTCACTATGTTTTATTCCTATGCATGTTAGTTATTGTACAAAGTGGAACTGAACATGCAGAGCAAAAGAGACGAGCCTTACGTGGCAATAAAATTTCATGCAGACGTCGCTCCATGGTAGGTGCAAAGGCAGCCCCCGTCCACCCATTTTGGATTATAACCGAGAGGAAGATATCTGTTTTGAGGGGGATTCAGAAGGAGAAGGCCACTCCTATTTACCCCCTGAGGTCTTCACTCAAACTTGGCATGCCAATGTTGGTTATATCATGCATATTGTTCCTTGCATTGCTTACTTTATACATCAAATATGTCATGTTCTTAGTTTAGACAGGCTTTGTGCGAATGCCATCTGTTTAGTTTATTCATCGTTTATGTGAATTATGCAACGCCATCTTGTTTAGCCAGGCATCATATCTGTGAATTTTGCAATGCCATCCTGCTTAGCCAGTCATCTTATATGTGAATTATATCAGGACATCCTTTTTTTCGTTACGTATTACATTTGTCAACAATGTTAGTACATTAAACTACTCTTCGTGTGCATCAGCCATTTGACATGGTGATGGAAAATTCTGGAGTGAAAACAATGTCTTCAGAGTAGACTATGCTATCTAATGAAGTGCATATCTCGCTGGTTACGGATAGCTCCTCAGAGGAGGATTCAGAGATAGATGACTAGCCCTATTCCCGCCAAGGTGTTTGCTCTAACTTGGCAGGGTTATGTTGCTCATATCATGCGTATGGTGTCTTGGATTGCTATGTCATTTGATTAGTTTAGACATGATTTGTGTAAATGCCACCTGTTTAGTGTCTAATTACCATATATATGAAGTATGCATTGCCATCTTGTTGCAAGACATTATATATGTGAATTATGCAATGATATCTTGTTGCAAAGGCATTATATATGTGAATTATGCAATGCCATGCTGTCACTACTCCAGGATGCTGCTAACGCGACAGTATGATCAGAGACCCTTCAAGAAACTGTGTGCGATGCAATAATCGCAAACGGTGTTGTATGAAAACCGTCAGAAATGCATAAAACATTTGCGATGACAGATGCATTAAACACAGTGTAGGTTTTATTTGCGTGTGCAATGAAGGGCATACGGTTCAGTTCAATGAACTATTTGCGATGAGGAGAAACAAAATAAATGGGCAGCCAGATGAAGGCGTGTGCGATACACAACATACGGTTCACTCGGATGAACTGTTTGTGATTAGGCAACACAAAAGAAACGGTCAGCCAGATCAAAGGTGTGTGTGATATACGGCATGCGGTTCACTCAGATGAACTGTTTGCGTTGAGACATGAGAATAGAAATGGTTCAAATGAACAAGATGTGTGTGATACGAGGCAAAAAGGTCTGTAATCGGAGACGTGTGCGAAGACTGATAACAACACAGACGAGCACTGCTAACAAGCCATGTGTGTTGTGAGAGCAAACGATTGCTAGTGTAAATTGTGAGTGATTGATGAAAAAATCACCGACGGGTTCCATTGTTTAGTCCGTGTGCGATGTGATTTTCTTTGTCCACACAACATCTACGCTCTGTCTACAACATCAACATATATGCTTAAAAAGACAACACTTCATAACCAAATTAAGCATATGATTACACAAGTGACTACGCACATAACATTTCCGCACACCAAAGAAAGCAATTACATGAATACTAGAGTAGGAGAAACGGGGATCTAATCATCTACTTATTGTTGAAACGACGCTTGCCATTGCTCTGCTTCCGGTTGGATCCCTGGCCCTTTTGGGGAAGGAGGGACTTCCTCATGTCAACGATTCGCCTGTACATGTCGTAGCTCGTGTATGCCTCCTTGGCCACGTATGACGTGACCTTTGTCGAGTTTCTCCATCCAGGCCGAGTGCCAGGCACGCTTTTCCTTGTTGCACGAATCCTTCATGTCTCTGTAGTAGGGGTCGATGATGGCCTCGGCGAGGTGAACCAGTGAGTCCTTCTCATGCTCCTTGTTTCCCCTGATCTTGTATTGGCCCTGGATGTCGACAAGATTCTGGCAAGCGATGCCCGAATTCTCGAGCGCCTTTACATCGTTGGTGATGTCCACCGCAGCGAACATGTAGTGGGGGCTGTTGACAAACCTGGCGAAACGCTCGCAAGGCCTTGTGGCCAGGGAGTAGTGGTAGACGAGGACGTGGTGGAGCACGCACATTTGGGCGACGGCGACCTTGGGACGAGACCCGGCACGAGCGCCGGTGTACTCGAGGTCGAACCCGACCACCTTGTACTTCTCCTCGGCAAGCAACAACTCCATGATGTGGATGGAGTGCTCCGCCCAGACTGGGTCGTTAGTGTACACCACCGAGAGGTCCATGAACCATCTGTGGGTGTCCACCACGACACGCATGGTGAACTGCTGCTTGTCATCGGTAGCCGCTCAGAGCGCCATTGGACCCGCGCAGGATACCCTCTAAGAATTTCTCATGGTGGGTGTGCTTCTTGCAATGGTGGGGTGCGATCGAAAGGTTGAAGAGACACAAGGGTAGGTTAAATGGCCACTGTAATAAATGGGGGCTGACCGGCCTGTAATCATCATGTCTTGTCACGGTGTTCATAGCGGAGGATTCCAGAATCCAGTGCACGCTTGACAACACCACACCCCAGGCATGGGCTCGAAGAGCCTGTTCCCGCGCTATCGCGCTGTTTACCGTGCAAGCTTCTCGCCCGGCTAGTTTGGCCATGCGTCGGCTAGAAGAGGGACAAATCGTGGGCATTTATTGGCAAAAATCTTTGTAAAAAGGAAGTGTGTGGAATGACTTCGGTCATAAGTTTACCCTTGGGTGATGAGGTCAAAGTTACACAGAAGGGTGATGATGGACACTCGAGTGCGATAATTAATTCTGGGCTCTGCAGTGCACACAGTGGAAGAAACCAAATGTGTGCAATATTGTCAAAGATCACAGTTGAGTTAGCTATATAGACCGTGTGTTGTGAGATCGACAAGGTAAACTGATTCGAGAACGGTTAATAAAATCTAAGAACATTGCATATTAAGGTCAAGATAGTGCTACCAATATATGAGTCCCTTACGATGCCATTTCAATGATTGTACCACAAAAGCTCGAAATGTTACAAGGTTCAAATTCCAGAGTTTTATGGCTCAAATTCGAAGATTACAAGGATTCAAACTGATATTAGAAATGAAATTCAGCTCATCAGCTCCAAACGCCTGCGTTGATGCACTGAACATGGATATCAGAGAGGTTCAAACTAATATCACCGCTTCTAAGTCTGGCTTCGAAACCTCACAATTTTTATAAAGGGGTCAGCCACTAAGAAGTCATGTATGGGGTTGACCCGATGACTTGTGATTACTTTGTCATCTAAAGTTCCAAAATGAAATTCAGCATTTTTGGAGCCTACTCCATTCTGCCGCAGGCACCAGTGCTGATCAACAGACCATTCATTTTTGTGAAATAAATGTAGGGCAAACCTCATTTCCTTCAGCACCCTTGCTCTGAGAACAAAGAACCTGGTGAATATAATCTCCAGTAAGGTCCCTCGGTAGGAGTTCAAAGTAATTTCCGAGAGATGCAGATCTAGGCATTCGACGTGATTGTTATATTGTATCACATTATCCACCACTGGGCCTAATCTTATCTGCAAAAGAAGAAAATGTGTTAGTTCCTACATGCAGTTTTGAACATTACTACAGGCCTTGCTATTTGGTTTGTAGGATTTGTAAAATGCACTAACATGCCATCTTCCATCTGATATGATTAACATGGGAATTTGATTTCATTCTAGAAAAGTGTAGCCTTCTTCACAAGAGGTTGGAGTGGATGAAAATTTCCCTAAGAAAACTAGTACAGATGAATCCAAAGGAGAAATGCTTATTGAATGTAACCATATGGATCAAGCAACCAATATGGGGGGCATTTATGTACTAAAATCCTCCAAAAGAACCTTCAGAAATTGTAGTACATTGTCATTGTAAACTTGGAAAAAGGTATCACAAATTGAACTCCCTTATGGTTAACATTTAACAGGAAAGGAATGCCACCTCGATATATAGCTTCTCCAGGTACGGAAAGCATCTCAGTAAACTGACAACTTGCTCCTGGTCGGGCTCGATAGATTCTAGTGTCAAGACCTTCATTGTACGTAGTTTCGGGGTCAAACTTGTCGGAATCATTTTCTGAATGACATACGAACAAACATCTTCAAAATTAGAAATAATGCTAATTTGTAGAAGGAGAGGTAGAAGGCGGCTGTTGTTCCTGAACGGGTGTGGATCTAGTAACAAGTTCGGAGTATTTGTCAGACAAGTAGCCCACCACTGTCAATTTCGGCGCAGAAATGACATTGATTCTTGTTGGACCTTCTTGATCAACTACAAGTAATTTCTCAAGTGCAGGTGCGTCCTGGATGACCATACCATGTTCCACCTTTTGTGATGTCTTCCTGCCGCACCAGCAACACACAAAAATAGTCTAGAGAGTCATGGAGGTGATGTGGAAGGTACTCAACCCATTGACCGCCTGAAGACGAATGTATTCAAGTGCAGTATAGCCACGGAGCAGGTGCTCCATGTCACCCTTTGATAGGCAGACGACGACGAGCTCGAGGTGCTTCAGTCGTGGTAGAATAAGAGCGTGTGCGTCATTAAGAGGCGGGAAATGGCAGTTCCTGAACCTGGCAACGTGTAGCGTGGGTGCGAGGCGGAGTGTGGATGTTGGCAGCGACCGCATATGCCCATCATCAAAAGTGAGCTCCTCGAGCTGATCTAGGGCGGGGGATCGGAACCAGTCGTCAAGCTTGGCTCGGTCCTTGCCGTTGGAACGGAACTGCCCATTCTAAGGCCTTTGGTTGGGCCAAGGTGACTGCCAAGGATCTTGTAGAACGCATCCAAGCTTTTGCGATAGCCATGGCAGAGCTCGTGGTTGTCGATGAGGTCGAGATGGCTGGAGTTCCATAGGGTGCGCCACCGCCGGGAAAGGAGGGTTGTCCACGCCCCCTATTTGATTGGGAGGAGGGAGATGATGACTCTCAACATATCATCGAGGAGGCTGCTGATTAAGTCTAGGCCTGCTAGAATCGCTTGCAGTTCTAGCTCGCCCTTCCTCTTCTTGTTGGCATCCCCATTCTCCACCTCCGGAGTCTCCTTGTCAGTTGCGTTTTCTGATAGAAATGGGAGTACAGGGAATATTTAGTTAAAACAGGGCAATATAAAAATGTATTGGTAACTAGAAATTATTAGGTAGGGATATAGTAAGAAAAGGGAATAACAATTGGTTGCTTAAATACTACACAATTCATTTGACATTGCTGGGTAAGTCAACATATGCAGATAGTTGAAAAGAAAACTTACTTCGAACAAAGTCTGGACGGATGATTTTGTCGGGGAAGTTAGCATATATCTCATGACCAGGCCCTTCTATGTGCAGTGCAATTTTAGTGCGAGTCTTCAGTACATAAAGCATTGCAATTTCATTCTGAAAGCCAGTGCCAAAATAGGAGTCACCACGTTCATCAAGTCTTAAAGTAGCAACGATTGTAAATCCATGGTTTGTGTGCAGTATGACATTCATGGAGCCTTGATGTATGTAAAGGGAAAAATTGTGAACTACATAATCTGTTGCATAGGGAGGGATATCCTATAGAAAATGGTAGGATTGTTAAAGAAAATATGGTAAGATGCAAATATGGGCCCAAATTGAAAGAACTGTACAGCAGTTGAAATCGAAGGACAAAAGTCTATAATTAAACAGATAGGGTAAACATGATGTCATGGAAATATGAGAGTAATCAAAAGAACAATACATCATTAATTTTCCTAATATAGAAAGAAGATGGGAAAAATCCCCTTTAACGTATATGGTGCATGTGGCACCTTTTATCCAAATGTAGCAATATTTAGAATATGTTCAGGAAAGTAGGCCATGCCAACCGATTTAGGGTGAGATTGAACATACCGCACACGTCCTCAAGTTATCTGGTACGATGAGATGGAATCGCTGGCGGCGGTCGCCAAGTCCTGAAGTGTCGGTGCACTATACACTCTATGAATGAAAGAAACCCCTCAAATCAGCTTGAATAAAAATTAATTCACGGCGATTTCCGCCGGGTGATTAATGGAGGCAGATGAACTGGGATAACAGATGAGATAATATCTCGTTAAATGAGTTACCTTGTCTCCCATGAGAAAGAACCCTCAGTACGGCAGATTCTCCAACCAAGCGGAGCTGGGTCGACCGCGAGCAGCATCGAGAAACTCTATGGCGATAGGCGGCGGTAAGCAGAAGTGGCGAAATGCGGCGGGCTTTGCCAGTAGCCTGGCAGCGGCGGCAGGCGTCGAGCTAAGTGTTTGCCACCACGATAGGAGGTGCCATGGCATAGACGCGGAGGAGCTTGTGCAGGTGTGAATGTGGAATGTACCGGAGGGGCCGAGGGGGTGGCAGGCGGGGTGAGGGTTTTTTGTGACGTGGAGATGGTGAGGGTTTTATTTTTTATTTTTTGAATTGGGTGGTGAAGGTTTTCTGTCCCACAAAGAATTTTGGGGGCGACGATTTGCTAGAGCGAACCGTGTGTGATTGACGTAGCAGGCAAAATGAAAGTCATTGCACACGCTTCCAATTTTGGGAACCGTGTGTGATTGACGCACTACCTCCGTCCTGGTTTATTGGTCCCCGGTTGTAATTTTTACCAAAATTTGGCGAAATTTTTAACATACTCATACATAGATAATAAGCGTACATGTACATAAGCATAGTTCAACCATAAGTACATAGTTCAACCGTCATTAAGTATACTCAAGCATACATAGTTCGATCCATCCCACATCTCATCTCACATGCGGCCGACACGATCCTGAAGCTTCTCTAGGTATTCGGCATACGCGTCGTGCGCCACCCATTGAGAATACTTCTGCTTGAAGGAGCCAACGACCCATTCTCTTGCATGTGCCAGAACACTTAGATACACGTCATGAATCTTGTGGTGGCAAAATGGGCATCCATACCCGTCGTTCCAGGTCCTAATACGCCTGTTATGCATTCCCACATAAAGCTCCCTCAGGATTCTCCTCTTGTACCTCCTCTGGGCATCTTCATCCTCGATGTCCACATCGTCAGATAGCACCTATACAAATAGTAACACAAATTTGGCATCAAATCACTGATTACATGCCGTGAAGTAGGATTAGGAATTTATGGCTATTTATTTATACATATCCAGAGATTATGGTTCGATTTTTAAGCACAGTCGTCTATGTACAAACCAATCTTGAAGAAAATAATGGCAGAAACATAGGTAGGTCATTCAAAATCAATTGTCAAGTCCTGGATAGGAATTATTAGCATGAACACTAACCCTAGTCGGATTACTAGCAGAAATCATTTGCACATATGAAACAACTAATCACTTATTACCTGTACCATTCAAACAATCAATACACTACATGGATCTAATGGAACTTACTCAGATTTCATGGATTGGGAGAACATAACCACATGATTTCGATTCCAAAAAGGGGGAGGCAGGAGTAACCAGAGAAACCCTATGATCTATTTGACACATAAATGGATATAGATGACTAACCAGCTGTCCGTCGTTGTCGGAGTCGTCGCTGGAGTGGTCGTCGGAGTCGGTGTGGAACTCGGCCTCCGGCTGTGGAAGCTCGACACTGTCGACAACGTCAGGGTGCAGCGATAACTCGCCCTGGTGACGGCAACCTCTGTCTCCATCTCCACGCGATGTTCTGGTGCTTTAACAGCCCCGATATCGCCACTCCCTCCGATGGGGCGCTTCGGCGACATCCTCATACACTGAAGGCTTTGAGGACTGAGAGCGGCGTCGAGGATGCAATCGGAGAGATAGGGTTGTGTGTGTGCATAGTGACGATGGGGGTGCGGCTGCTCGGGAGCACCATTAATATGGAGTAGTGGGAGTTGTTGGAGAGAGGCGGGCGGCGGTCAAACCGATGGCTCGCCTCCCGGTGAGCGTGCGCACCGGACTGCTGGCATGCCTACCAAAGTTTCACACAGCTACTCGCACGCCTCCCGATGACACTGCGCAGCGAGCATGCCTCCGTCAATTCACACACCTACACGCACGCCTCCGCGTCTGCCTGCGCGGTGGACTTCTCGCATGCGTCCCGTCAACTCACGCCTGCTCGCACGCCACACGGGTCGCACGGCGACAAGTATATTGTTTTTCTATTTGGATGATTAATGCTGCCGCTTTATTGCTTAACCGAAGCATGGCACGTATCCATTGTTGGTCTAATGCTCACGGTTCAAATAAATAATCTGTTTGGGATATTGGTTCCCAATTATTAATAATCTGCCATCTATAATTAGAAAAAGATTACATCAAAATTGGTCTCAAATTTGACAAAAAAGTACAATGCCACTTTGTATTGGTGTCCATATGACAACACAATAAGTTTCATGAACTTCAAATAAGTTT
Source organism: Triticum aestivum (assembly GCF_018294505.1). Classification (NCBI taxonomy): domain Eukaryota; kingdom Viridiplantae; phylum Streptophyta; class Magnoliopsida; order Poales; family Poaceae; genus Triticum; species Triticum aestivum. Next base: position 196,853,676 of record NC_057809.1, on the reverse strand, counting down.
TGGATGTACTAGAATTTAAAAATCAAGATTCTCAGTGTTTGAAATTTGTTGCACGGGGAGTAAACATGCACCCAGTGAGACACATGCGTTTTTGCAATCCATTTAGGTGCATTATCACGTGTGCACGTAGCTCAAATTTAATTTTTGCACATTATACCCATAAAAGATCAATCAATCAATGTACTAAAACGTCTTAATGATCTCTGTGAATTTTTTGAAATTAAAACGTCCCTCCTTTGGTAACATGTATGTTCACCGCAGGATAATTAATTTAACATTCATCATAGTTGCGATGGATTCGTGGTGTGTGTGTGGGTGTGTGCGTCTGGGGGTGGCGGGTGGCTCGCAGTAATTACGAGTAGTGAATCACCGTGTGGGTTGGCCATTTTGTTAGGCAGGCTGGTGCCACATCAGAGTCGTGAAATCGTTATTTAAAAAATTACACAACCCTTTCATATATTACTCAGTGTCAGGAGTTTTTGGTTACCGAGGCACGTGCCACATCAAAATTGTGAAATTGGTTATTCAAACATCACACAACACCTTTTTGGGCCACATGCATATATATCCTAGCTAGGACACTCGCGTGTGACGCTTCCATCTGTGGGCCCACGAGGCCATCGTCGATGCATGCATCACTTTGACCTACATCGGGAGAGGTTAATTAATTTCACCATCGATGAGGATTCATTTGGGTTGTACATATATTACGGCAGGAGCATATGGTATGCGGTGAAGAGGGGGGAAGGGACCATCATATGTAGCATGCTTGATATGAACCTCGCTCTGTGTGGGTGCATGGTTTACGGTTTTTGAGGCATGTGGCACATCAAAGTTGTGCATTTTGGGTATTCAACATATATATGTTTTGCCCACATGCAAAGCGGTGGTGGTTGTCCTCTCGCACCCACTTAAGCGGTTATCAGCGATATCGATGCTTTCCATCTATGGGCCCGCTTGGTCCATCACTTCTTTTTGCCTGACAACAAGAGAGGTTAATTTGACTTAGGAGGGGATTATTATTTTTGCTCTGGGATGACATGCATGATACACTTTGAGCACACACACATGCATGTGTATGCATGGATCCCTCCCATCGAGTCGAAGTGGCTAGTACAACGACGCCATCATGAACCGATCTCGCTTTGTGTGGGGAGCTAGTGTACGATTTTTGACACACGCTCCAGATCAATGTTGTGTATTCAAACATGCATGCATGCCTCACCTCCATACATATGCATGTAGTGGTTGCCTTCAAATGATACACTCCCTCATGTGGTTATCGGCGACAAGCCTATATATTCGTGGGCCTGCGTGGACATCCATGATCACCTTGAGAAACAACAAGATAGGTTACCATGGCAGATTCTTCATTTGGTTCGTGTTATCGTAGTGTAGGTCATGCTGAGATTCAGACCTAATTAAGTTTGAGCGCATATACTATGCACGCATGCATGCATATATGAATCCCCGTCATTGGCTTGAAGTGTGGTGTAACATACATATGCATCATCAACCTAACCCTCACTGAGTGTGGGGATTTCTAGTTTGAAATCATGGTGCCACATCAAAGTTGTTCCATTGTTACTCAAAAACACACCTCTCCATAAATATGTTTGGGCCACACGCACGTAGTGGTTGTCTTCGGGGACTAGCTACTTGCGTGATTATTGGCGAGCTAGCGCATCTACGGGGTCGCATGGACAGCCATCACTTTGACCAACAACAAGAGAGAGGTTGTACATCCAAGGTGGATTATTCTTGGTCCGTTTATGATCCAACTTGGTGAGATATATGCCTCTCTGGCCCGCCGACTGAAAGTGTGTGTGTGGGGGGGGGGGGTTGCTACATCGCACTTTGCTAGGTGAACCTCGGTTGGGGGGCATGCATTCATAACTTAATTAGGATTCCCTTCGTGGCGACACGAGGGGGGTGGGGGCTGCTAGCTACTTTGCAGTTTGCTAGGTGAACCTCGGTTGGGGGGGGGGGAGGGGGGCATGCTCATAGCTTAGGATTCCCTTCGTGCCGACACGAGGGGGGCTGCTAGCTACTTCACACTTTTCTAGGTGAACCTCGATTGGGGGGCAGCATGTGCATTCATAGCTTAGCATTCCCTTCGTGCCGACATGAGGGGGGATGGCTTCTTGCTACTTTGCACTTTGCCAGGGTGAACCTCGGTTGGGGGAGGGCATGCATTCATAGCTTAGGATTCCCTTCATGCCGACACGAGGGAGGGGGTCTGCTAGCTATTTCACACTTTTCTAGGTGAACCTCAGTTGGGGGGGGGGCATGTGCATTCATAGCTTAGGATTACCTTCGTGCCGACACGAGGGAGGGGTGGCTACTAGCTACTTTGCACTTTGCTAGGGTGAACCTCGGTTGGGGGGGAGGGCATGCATTCATAGCTTAGCTAGGATTCCCTTCGTGCCGACATGAGGGAGGGGGGCTGCTAGCTACTTCGCACTTTGCTAGGTGAACCTCGGTTGGGAGGGCATGCATTCATAGCTTAGGAATCCCTTCGTGCCGACACGAGGGAGGGGGGCTGCTAGCTCTACTTCACACTTTGCTAGGTGCACCTCAGTTGGGGGGCATGCATTGATAGCTTCGGATTCCCTTCGTGCCAACACGAGGGAGGGGGCTACTAGCTACTTCACACTTTGCTACGGTGAACCTCGGTTTGGGGGGCATGCATTCATAGCTTAGGATTCCCTTTGTGCCGACACAAGGGAGGAGGAGCTGCTATCTACTTCGCACTTTGATAGGTGAACCTCGGTTGAGGGGGAGGGGGCATGCATTCATAGCTTAGGATTCCCTTCGTGCTGACACGAGGGGGGGGGGGTAGGGGCAAGCAATACCGTGCGCTTTGTGTAACACCCACGATGCGCGGAGCACGACTTATAGGCATAACCGCATAGTAGGCATGTCACAAGAGGGGTAATCTTTACACATCCCATGTACTGAATAAGAGAGGGGATAAAGAGTTGGCTTACAATTTGCACTTCACACAATACATAAATATAGCATTACATCTTCCAGAATACAATCAAGGTCCGACTATGAAACCAAATAAAGAAAGACAACCCCAAATGCATAGATCCCCGATCGCCCCAACTGGGCTCCTCTACTGATCGTCCCGAAAAGAAACATAGTAACATCCCGAATCCTCATCGAACTCCCACTTGAGTATGGTCGCGTCCCCTGCACTGGCATCATCGGCACCTGCATCTGGTTTTGGGAAGTAATCTGTGAGTCACGGGGACTCAGCAATCTCACACGCTCGCGATCAACTATTTAAGCTTATGGGTCGGAAAAGGTAGTGAGGTGGAGCTGCAGCAAGCACTAGCATATGTGGTGGCTAACTTACGCAAATGAGAGCGAGAAGAGAAGCAAAGCTCGGTCGAGAAGCTATAATGATCAAGAAGTGATCCTGAAACTACTTACGTTCAAGCATAACATGAGACCGTGTTCTCTTCTCGGACACCACCGAAAAGATACCATCACGGCTACACACGCGGTTGATTCATTTTAATTAAGTTAAGTTTCATGTTCTCTACAACCGGACATTAACAAATTCCCGTCTGCACATAACCATGGGCACGGCTTTCGAAAGTTCAAAACCCTGCAGGGGTGTCACAAGCTCTCGCGGTCAATGAAGGATATTCCTTCTCCCAGGATGACCCGATCAGACTCGGAATCCCGGTTACAAGACATCTCAACAATGGTAAAACAAGACCAGCAAAGCCACCCGAATGTGCTGACAAATCCTGATAGGAGCTGCACATATCTCGTTCTCAGGGCACACCAGATTGTCCAAGATTCTGGTAGGCCAGCCCAGAGTTGCCCCTGGTGGCCACCGGCTGCTGACAGGTTGGACCAACACTCAGAGGAGCACTGGCCCGGTGGGTTTAAAATAAAGATGACCCTTGAGTCTGTGGAACCCAAGGGAAAAAGGCTTAGGTGGCAAATGGTAAAACCAAGGTTGGGCCTTGCTGGAGGAGTTTTATTCAAGGCAAACTGTCAAGGGGTTCCCATTATAACCCAACCGCGTAAGGAACGCAAAATCAAGGAACATAACACCGGTATGACGGAAACTAGGGCGGCAAGAGTGGAACAAAACACCAGGCATAAGGCCGAGCCTTCCACCCTTTACCAAGTATATAGATGCATTAAAGTAAACAAGATATAATAATGATATCCCAACAATAAACATGTTCCAACAAGGAACAAACTCCATCTTCACCTGCAACTAGCAACGCTATAAAAGGGGCTGAGCAAAGCGGTAACATAGCCAAACAACGGTTTGCTAGTAAAGGTGGGTTAGAGGCTTGACATGGCAATATGGGAGGCATGATATAGCAAGTGGTAGGTATCACGGCATAGCGATAGAGTGAACAACTAGCAAGCAAAGATAGAAGTGATTTCGAGGGTATGGTCATCTTGCTTGCAAAGTTCTCCAAGTTGACGTAAGCTTGATCCTCGTAAGCATACTCAATGGGTTCCTCGATCACGTAATCGTCTCCCGGCTCTACCCAAAGCAAGAACACAAGCAAAGGAAACGACAATCAACCACGGTGCAATGCGCAAGCAACATGATGCAAAACATGGTATGATATGCGGGATGTGATATGCAATGCATATGCGAGCTCCGGAAGGAAAAGATTGTTCAAGGAATCAACTTGGCAAACCAAGTGCGCCGCTGGAAAGATGAGTTGATTTCGGTCGAAAACGATATAAAGATCACCGAAATCGGATGCACGGTTTGCAAATGGCAAGCAAAACAAGAATGACACAATTCTACGATTAATAGCACGATGCCATCTAGAATGCAACAAGTAACTAAGCTACTGCACTCCAACATAGCAACAAAGCACATGGCAGTGATATACTCAAGATGCTTGACAAAAGATGAACACTGAGCTACGGCTAAATCACACAAGAGTAGGTTCAAACAAGCATGGCAAAAGGGCAAAAGATATCAGCTTCACAGACTTAGTGGAAATACTAACATGTCAGGAATTAACATCAGGAAGCAATGTTTAGAGCAAGAAAACAACCTGCTATAGGAACTTATCATAGCAATACAAGGCATGGAATGAATCTACTCAAAGCATAGAACAAAATTCCCTTACTTACCATAGTTAAGGCAAAAGGAATCAAAAGATATGATGGCACCCATGTAAACATAGCAAGTTTCGTTAACAGATTCAGACTTAGCAGAAAACTGGACATGGCAAAAACCGAGTTATGAAGGCACGTTTGCGAGCTCGATGCACTCAACAAAAGGCATTGCATGACAATATCACGAGAGCGTCTTTTGCATGCTTGTGCTAGTCACCACATTGATCACAAAAATACATGGCATACACCCCTGTAAAGATGGAATGGCATAGCCTAAAACACATGTAGAGATCAAGTCCATATGCAGCACACAATAAATGTAGCAAAAATGAAAAATGCTCATACTTTGCTAAGAATCAGCACCTAACATTTTATAGCACTCTTGCAACAATTATTTGGGCTTCAAGATGGACTCAAAAGAGCATGGCACAATGGAAAAAAATGAAGATCACATCCTGATGAACATTTTGATATATCGCACGCACAAAACGGACCTACGGTCATGAAGTTATGATGCATCAAACAGGGGCATAAAAAATAGCAGAAAAAGGACTTAGACGAAAATATCACCTCCGAAACAGATCTAGGGTTTCGGGCACTCGAATCGAGGAACGCTGGAAGACGGCCGGAGTTGGTCGGAGACGAAGAAGGAGGCGTCACCGGAGCTAGAGCTCGCCGGATCCAGGGCCGGGGAGGAGGAGAGGCGGCGGGGCGCCAGTGGGGACAAGGCGGCACGGGCCGGGGACAGAGCGGCGCGGCCCCACAAGGCCGGCGGCGGCGGCCGGCGTCGGAGCAGGCGGTGAAGGGCGGCGGCCGGCGGAGGCGAGCGGCGGCGTGGCGCGTCGGCGGCGGCGGGCACGGCGCTCGGGCGCAGTCGCGGGCGGCGGGGTGCGGGACGGCCGCCGGCGGGGACAGCACGGAGGAGCGCCACGTGGCAGGCGGCGGTTGGACGAGCGCGGCGGCGGAAGCGTCCGGCCGGATCCGGACGTGTCCGGCGGCGCGAGGAGAGGGGGAGCTAGGGTTTTTGCCCGAATTTTGGATGGGGAGGACATATTTATACATAGAAGGAGGTGGGAGTGTCCAAATGAGGTGTAGTTTTCGGCCATGCGATCGTGATCGAATGGCCGAGAGGATGGAGGGGTTTTGGATGGGTTCTTGGGCCACTTTGGAGGGGTGTTGGGCTGCAACACACACAAGGCCTTTACGGTTCCCCGATTAACCGTTGGAGTATCAAACAGACTCCAAATGGCACGAAACTTGACAGGCGGTCTACCGATGGTGTACCAAGGCCGCTTGGCAAATCTCGGTCCATTCCAAGAAAGTTTAACACCCGCACACGAAAAGAGACAAAAGGGGCGCTGGAGGACGTAGGAGTGGTGGATTGCAAAATGGACAATGGGGAAAATTCTCGGATTCCTGAGACGAACACGTATGCAAAAGCGATGCACATGATGACATGATATGAAATGCATGACATGGACAAAATGCAAACGAAGACAAAAACCCAACCACGAATCTGATAACTTAGTGCCGAAAATGACAAGAGTTGGAATACAAATATGGTAAGTTACATCCGGGGTGTTACAACACTCCACCACTACGAAAGGATCTCGTCCCGAGATCTAGGAATGAAAGAACTCTGGATATTCGGAACGGAGGTGGTCCTCGTGTTCCCAGGTGGCTTCTCGGTCGGAATGATGTGACCACTTCACTTTCAGGAATTTGATAGACTTGTTGTGAGTCTTGCGCTCGGTTTCTTCAAGAATAGCAATGAGATGCTCATGATAAGACAGGTCTTCTTGGAGATCAATCTCTTCGAAGTTGATGCTGCACTCAGGCGTCTTGAAGCACTTGGGAAGCTGTGACACGTGAAACACGTCATGCACATTTGCAAAGTTGGACAGAAGCTCAAGTTGATAGGCGAGATCGCCTCTTTTGCCAATGATCTTGAAAGGACCAACGTATCTAGGGGCAAGCTTCCCTTTGATACCGAAGCAACGAGTACCTTTCATTGGAGAGACGCGGAGGTAGACACGGTGTCCTATCTCGAAAGTCAAGTCACGATGCTTGCTATCATAGTAACTTTTCTGGCGTGATTGCGCGGCTTTGAGATTTTCACGGATGACTTTGCACATTTCTTCAGCCTCTGTGATTAAGTCATTGCCAAGAAGTTGGCGTTCACCAGTCTCTGACAAATTAAGAGGAGTACGGCACTTTTTGCCATAGAGAATCTCGAATGGGGCCTTGCCCGAACTCGCTTGGAAGCTGTTGTTGTAGGAGAACTCGGCATATGGAAGACAATCTTCCCACTTCATACCGAAAGAAATGACATAAGCCCTGAGCATATCTTCAAGAATTTGATTGACTCGCTCGACTTGTCCACTAGTTTGAGGATGGAAGGTTGTGCTGAAGCGAATGTTTGTGCCCATGGCCTTCTGAAAGGAGTCGCAGAACTTAGAAGTAAAGATGCTTCCATGATCTAAAGATATGAACTGCAGATTGCCGTGCAAGGAGACAATCCTGGAGGTATATAGCTCTGCCAACTGAGCTGCTGTGATAGATTCTTTGATAGGAAGAAAATGAGCCACTTTAGTAAGCTTGTCGATGACAACAAAGATAGCATCATTTCCACATTTGGACTTGGGGAATCCAGTCAAGAAGTCCATCTCAATATGGTCAAACTTCCATTCTGGAATGGCAAGAGGTTGGAGGAGACTACCTGGCCGTTGGTGTTCTGCTTTCACTCTTCTGCAGACATCACATTCATTTACGAACTGAGTAATTTCTCGCTTCATTCGAGTCCACCAAGAACAATAGGAGAAGACAGAAACTTATAGTCGCCCATCTTGATTGAAACATCCGGAACCATGGAGTTGGCGTTCATGCGTTTACCCAGTAAGACAACTGCCAGCGGACTAGGCAAAACTTGGAAAGCCAACTCATGCTTAGATGCAAATGGTCTTGAGATGAAACTAAGTGATGCACCAGTGTCAAAAAGAACTTCTGCAGGAATATCATTTACGGGAAGATTACCCATGATTACTTCTGAAGAGTCCTCTGCCTGAGCTGCGTTTATCATGTTGACCTTTGCAAACTTGGGATTATGCTTGACCGCTGCATTGCTGGCAGATCTCACAGGAGGAGGAGGCGGAAGGCGCCTTTGGTTGAAGCATTTGTTTGCATAGTGCCCTTTTTGCTGACACTTATTGCAAGTAACCTCTGAGAGCGGACGGTGATAAGGAGCACTTGACCTTGGAGCATGAGATGGAGCTTTGTTCTGATAGCCTGGGTTGGGTGGGTGGGACGATTCATTGCCAGCTTTGCTCTTCTGTTAATAAGGCTGACGGAACGGAGGAGGAGGAGGCACCCAGAACTTCTGTTGCTTAGCTGCCACTTCAGTTGAAGAAGAAGAAGGAGTTGCATCCTTGACTCTCTTCTTAGAAGCATCACACTTGAGCTGAGCAGCTTCTTGCTTTAGTGCCATGTTGTAGAACTCATCATACTCGGTCGGCTCAAAAAGCACGAGAGCTAGTTGTAGATCTTCTCTGAGGCCACCTCTGAATTGATAAATCATGCTCTTCTCATCAGGGACGTCTTGTTTGGCGAAGTGAGCGAGCCTCTGAAACAGGATGTTGTATTGGTAAACAGATATGCTGCCTTGCTTCAGATTGCGGAACTCCTCATGCTTGCTCTCAGCAACACTTTGAGGAATGTGGTGAGCTTTGAAGTCTCGGCGGAAATCATCCCAGGTAATCACACGACCTCCTCTGGAATATTTGTATTGTTGATACCACTCAGCAGCTTGGTCTTTGAGTTGGAACGAAGCAAACTTGACAAAGTCCTCAGGCCTGACATTACTACACTCAAAATGTTTGCAGATATCCACGAGCCAATCGTCAGCGTCTGTGGCCTCGACACAGTTACTGAAAGACTTCGGCTGGTTTGCGAGGAACTGATTGAGGGTAGCAAACTGAGCTTGATTGTTGCCTTGGCCTTGATTTCCTTGGTTGCACTCTTGCAAGAGCTGCAAAAGCATCTGCGTGTTGGCGTTGGTGGCGGCCATGACAGCTTGCCATGCCTCCTGAGGTGGAGGTGGTGGCGGAGGTTCCGGATTCTGACGCGTTGGAGGAGCCATCCTGAACAGGGTGACATCCGTTAGCATCTTGAAAGACATATATTCAAGCTGAATCAATGGATCGAAATTGCAACATATAGCCTTAACATTCAAACAAGGATGAACGAATGAATTCCAAAGTAAATGATCACACTTCCATAAAGTTGAGAAGCCACTTAGATAGATATAGATGAATAAAACAACAAGGTACGGATATGAACAGATAATTAGTAACTATTACCCAATCACAAACCAAATATCTGCAGGAAGAAATACTAGAGCTACATGAATTCCCACCTATAAAACTCCTGAAACTTTCTGGTTATGCAATCGGGTGTTGGGGATACATGGGAAGCATTATATCTCACACAAAACTAGCAAATCCTACATCCAGTTGTATCCATCCTTCAACACATAACCAAGAAACCCTCGGAAATCATTCACCTCAACCTTCGAAAAGCATCCGTTATACGAGTTATGGCAATACTCCCGAACTCCCGCCCTAGTATTGGGTGGCGTCAAGGTTAGCTCACCAACAACTGCACAAAGGAGATTTTCGATGTCGGCGAACTCAGGTAATCCAGAACTAAAATGATAAAATTGTGACGACAACACCTCGGAGCTCAATTCCCCAGGACACTTCCACAACCCCTAAATGTCAAGAGGCACCAAGAACAATGTTCTCGTCACAAAACCATTGAAACGATTCCAAGATACTGGCGTGATCCTAATTTTTTTAGTGAAATTTGAGAAGAGAAGAGTCAAAACTCTACGTCAGGAGGCCTCACCAGAGCGACGAAGGGACTGAGGAGTAAAAAGAATCCTACTCTCCGATATATATAACCCTATAAGACTCAAAACATTTTTCTAGACTCAACAACGTCAGCGATTCGATCAAGCAGGGGGCTCCTAAGTCAGGGAACGCTCTGAATACCAACTTGTAACACCCACGATGCGGCTATATCTCCCACGTGTCGAAGCACGACTTAGAGGCATAACCGCATAGTAGGCATGTCACAAGAGGGGTAATCTTTACACATCCCATGTACTGAATAAGAGAGGACATAAAGAGTTGGCTTACAATCGCCACTTCACACAATACATAAATATAGCATTACATCATCCAGAATACAAGCAAGGTCCGACTATGGAACCAAATAAAGAAAGACAACCCCAAATGCATAGATCCCCGATCGCCCCAACTGGGCTCCTTTACTGATCGTCCAGAAAGGAAACATAGTAACGTCCCGAATCCTCGTCGAACTCCCACTTGAGTTCGGTCGTGTCCCCTGCACTGGCATCGTCGGCACCTGCATCCGGTTTTGGGAAGTAATCTGTGAGTCACGGGGAGTCAGCAATATCACACCCTCGCGATCAAGACTATTTAAGCATATGGGTCGGAAAAGGTAGTGAGGTGGAGCTGCAGCAAGCACTAGCATATGTGGTGGCTAACTTACGCAAATGAGAGCGAGAAAAGAAGCAAAGCTTAGTCGAGAAGCTATAATGATCAAGAAGTGATCCTGAAACTACTTACGTTCAAGCATAACACGAGACCATGTTCTCTTCCCACACTCCGCCGAAAAGAGACCATCACGGCTACACACGCGGTTGATTCATTTTAATTAAGTTAAGTTTCAAGTTCTCTACAACCGGACATTAACAAATTCCCATCTGCACATAACCACGGGCACGGCTTTTGAAAGTTCAAAACCCTGTAGGGGTGTCCCAACTTAGCCCATCACAAGCTCTCACGGTCAATGAAGGATATTCCTTCTCCCAGGACGACCTGATCAGACTCAGAATCCCGATTACAAGACATCTCGACAATGGTAAAACAAGACCAGCAAAGCCACCCGAATGTGCAGACAAATCCCGATAGGAGCTGCACATATCTCGTTCTCAGGGCACACCAGATTGTCCAATATTCCGGTAGGCTAGCCCAGAGTTGCCCCTGGTGGCCACCGGCTACTGACAGGTTGGACCAACACTCAGAGGAGCACTGGCCCCGAGGGTTTAAAATAAAGATGACCCTTGAGTCCGCGGAACCCAAGGGAAAAAGGCTTAGGTGGCAAATGGTAAAACCAAGGTTGGGCCTTGCTGGAGGAGTTTTATTCAAGGCGAACTGTAAAGGGGTTCCCATTATAACCCAACCACGCAAGGAATGCAAAATCAAGGAACATAACACCGGTATGACGGAAACTAGGGTGGCAAGAGTGGAATAAAACACCAGGCATAAGGCCGAGCCTTCCACCCTTTACCAAGTATATAGATGCATTAAAGTAAACAAGATATAATAATGATATCCCACCAATAAACATGTTCCAACAAGGAACAAACTCCATCTTCACCTGCAACTAGCAATGCTATAAAAGGGGCTGAGCAAAGTGGTAACATAGCCAAACAACGGTTTGCTAGGAAAGGTGGGTTAGAGGCTTGACATGGCAATATGGGAGGCATGATATAGCAAGTGGTAGGTATCACGGCATAGCGATAGAGCGAACAACTAGCAAGAAAAGATAGAAGTGATTTCGAGGGTATGGTCATCTTGCTTGCAAAGTTCTCCGAGTTGACGTAAGCTTGATCCTCGTAAGCGTACTCAACGGGTTCCTCGATCACGTAATCGTCTCCTGGCTCTATCCAAAGAAAGAACACAAGCAAAGGAAACGACAATCAACGACGGTGCAATGCGCAAGCAACATGATGCAAAACATGGTATAATATGCGGGATGTGATATGCAATGCATATGCGAGCTCCGGAAGGAAAATATTGTTCAAGGCATCAACTTGGAGAAACAGGTGCGCCGCTGGAAAGATGAGCTGATTTCGGTCAAAAATGATATAAAGATCACCGAAATCGGAAGCACGGTTTGCAAATGGCAAGCAAAACAAGAATGGTACAATTCTGCTATTGACAGCATGATGCCATCTAGAATGCAACAAGAAACTAAGCTACTGCACTCCAACATAGCAACAAAGCACATGGCAATGATATACTCAAGATTATTGACGAAAGATGAACACTGAGCTACGGCTAAATCACACAAGAGTAGGTTCAAACAAGCATGGCAAAAGGGCAAAAGATATCAGCTTCACAGACTTAGTGAAAATACTAACATGTCAGGAATTAACATCAGGAAGCAATGTTTAGAGCAAGAAAACAACATGCTATAGGAACTTATCATAGCAATACAAGGCATGGAATGAATCTACTCAAAGCATAGAACAAAATTCCCTTACTTACCATAATTAAGGCAAAAGGAATCAGAAGATATGATGGCACCCATGTAAACATAGCAAGTTTCGTTAACAGATTCAGACTTAGCAGAAAACTGGACATGGCAAAAACAGAATTATGAAGGCACGTTTGCGAGCTCGATGCACTCAACACAAGGCATTGCATGACAAGCTAAGCATACTACCAGCAAGAAGACATGTTCAAGAAACTAACCATGGCAAGAACAAGATCATAGCATGCATGGATCAACTACAACAACCTTGGTAAAATTGATTAACATGTAAACTATCGGCCAGGAACATTTCATAGCAAAAGTAGAGCAAGACTGAGTCATGCTAGGGCACTCCATAAATGCAAACATGGGCATGGATGGATAGAGCACAACCATATGTCCAAATCATCCTTACTGGACATACTCAAAAGAAGCATGGATCTCTCTATAGCAACATGAAAACATGGCATAAAAATAACAGCAGAGCAAAGACTTAGTGAAATTCTAAGTCCCTAAAATCAGCAATATCACGAGAGCTACTTTGCATGCTTGTGCTAGTCACCACATTGATCACAAAAATACATGGCATACACCCCTGTAAAGATGGAATGGCATAGCCCAAAACACATGTAGAGATCAAGTCCATATGCAGAACACAATAAATGTAGCAAAAATGACAAATGCTCACACTCTGCTAAGAATCAGGACCTAACATTTTATAGTAATCTTGCAACAATGATTTGGGCACCAAGATGGACTCAAACGAGTATGGCACAATGGAAGAAAATGAAGAGCACATCCTGATGAACATTTTGATATATTGCACGCACAAAACAGAGCAACAGTCATGAAGTTATGATGCAATGAATAGGGGCATAAAAATAGCAGAAAAAGGACTTGGACGAAAATATCACCTCCGAAACAGATCTAGGGTTTCGGGCACTCGAATCGAGGATCGCCAGAAGACGGCCGGAGTTGGTCGGAGACGAAGAAGGAGGTGTCGCCAGAGCTAGAGCTCGCTGGATCCGGGGCCGGGGAGGAGGAGAGGCGGCGAGGCGCCGGTGGGGACGAGGCGGCGCGGGCCGGGGACGGAGCGGCGTGGCCCCGCGAGGCCGGCGGCGGCGGCCTGCGTCGGAGCAGGCGGCGAAGGGCGGCGGCCGGTGAAGGCGAGCGGCGGCGGGGCGCGTCGGCGGCGGCAGGCGCGGCGCTCGGGCACGGTCGCGGGCAGTGGGGTGCGGGACGGGCGGCGGCGGCGCGCACGGGCCGGGAGAGCCTGTCGCAGGCTCGGCGGGCCGACGGAGGGAACAGTGTGGCGGAGCGCTATGTGGCAGGCGGCGGTTGGACGGGCGCGGCGGAGGACGCGTCCGGCCGGATCCGGACGTGTCCGGTGGCGCGAGGAAAGGGGGAGCGAGGGTTTTTGCCCGAATTTTGGAAGGGGAGGACATATTTATACATAGAAGGAGGTGGGAGTTTCCAAATGGGGTGTAGTTTTCAGCCATGCGATCGTGATCGAATGGCCGAGAGGATGGAGGGGTTTTGGATGGGTTATTGGCCCACTTTGGAGGGGTGTTGGGCTGCAACACACACGAGGCCTTTACGGTTCCCCGGTTAACCGTTGGAGTATCAAACATACTCCAAATGGCACGAAACTTGACAGGCGGTCTACCGGTGGTGTACCAAGGCCGCTTGGGAAATCTCGGTCCATTCCGAGAAAGTTTAACACCCGCACAGGAAAAGAGACAAAAGGGGGCGCCGGAGGACATAGGAGTGCCGGATTGCAAAACGGACAACGGGGAAAATGCTCGGATGCCTAAGACGAACACGTATGCAAAAGCGATGCACATGATGACATGATATGAAATGCATGACATAGACAAAATGCAAACGAAGACAAAAACCCAACCACGAATCTCATAACTTAGTGCCGAAAATGGCAAGAGTTGGAATACAAATATGGCAAGTTACATCCGGGGTGTTACACTTTGCGAGAGAGGTGCCACATCGAAGTTGCATTTGGTATTTGAAAATCAAACCACCCTTTTGATACATAAATTTGGTCCACATGCAAGTGTGTCTGTGTTCTGACCCTCTCCAGCGTCATTTTTCGCAAAATTTATGAACATTAGACAAGTCGGATGACGCAACAGACACGGTTCACTCAAACTAACCATTTGCCACGTCGGTGCACCTGTCACACACACATCCGCATAGTACATTGGGCTCCATGAGGACCCCCCTCTCAAAAATATCTGCTCGCCTCGAGGGTTTTTCTGTTTCATAACACACAGTTGTTATCTACAGACCGTGTGCGATGTTTCTTGTTCCCAATCCCGCCTGCATCCCTAGAAAATATCTGCCCGCCTCGAGGGTTTTTCTGTTTCATAACACACGGTTGTTACCTCCAAACCGTGTGCGATGCACTATCATCAAAATTTTCAATAGCCTGACATTTCACTCCCGCCTTTGACTCCTGCGTAGTAAAATTTTCAGTACCCACGTCATTTCCTCAAACACCCCGTGCCCCCTCCACACACACACCAAAACCTCCTCGGGCATGCACGCGCGCGCGCACACACACACACCCCTCCCTCGCTCGAAACCCTAGAAAAGTCCCCGCCGCCGCTGTCATCGCTGCCGCCACCGCAAGGCCTCCATTTTCAACATCTGCCGGTTTGCCTGTGTAGCTTACCCACCGATCTCCATACGCAGGCCGCCCTGAGTTTCTTAGATGACGCCTGCCAAACGCCCCCTTTCCCACAGATCCCCATTCCCATCCCCACTCTAGAGCATCGTAGCCTAAGCCCGGCTGTGCTTCCCGTGGAGCTCGAGGAGCAACTAGCCCAAAAGAGGTGTATAGCCGTCTCTTCGCCCGACGTCACCGAGGAAGCTGACGACCATTACTAGCGGCAGGCACTCAAGCAGCGGGCTAGAGTATGCGGGCATGTCTCGTTCGCCGCCTATGACATCAAGGTCATCGACAACGACGCCCTGAGGCGGGCTGTGTCACAGGTTAAGTGGCCCACCCCCAACCCCTCGGGTTCAACCGCCATCGATCTCATCCATGGCCCCTCCACTGATCTCCTCTGGCTCGCTGTCAACAATTTGCCATTCTACATCGCCATCGAGCCCCTTTTGTCATTTCTAAAGGACACGTTCTGCGACGCTGGCTTGGGATCCACAGCTTCCAAGCCAGACCTCATCGACGGCGACCACGAGAAGGGCACCCTCTCCGGCTCTTCCAAGGGGAAAGAGCCCATCTGCTCTTCCAAGGGGAAAGCGCCCATCTGCGACATCAGGGAGGGCAACCTACAACCATGCTCTTCCAAGGGGAAGGAGCCCATCTGCGACAACATGGAGCACATCCAGGGTTCGTGCTCTTCCCACGGGAACGAGCCCATCACAGGGGGAAACCCATGATTTTTTTGCCGTGCCTCTTCACAGGGGGAAACCCATGATTTGTTTTGTCGAGTCCCTTTTGTAGTGTAGTGAGAATATGTCCAGTTTTAATTGTTATATCTGGTTGTTTGCAGCATGCCTTGTTTATTTTAGTTGTTCACAATGTGATGCTCTATATGTCCAATTATTTACCGTGCAGTACAGTTTATCAATCCAGTTTTAAACATACCGATAGGAATGCATATATTTGCTTGCTGTTAAGCCTGTTATAGCTAGCATATGCCTCTTTTAAAGTTTCTTGATTGTTCGGTTGTTTGTAGTTAGCATATGTTCAGTTTCAAATGCTATCTTTGGTTGTTCGTAGTATGCCTTGTTTATTCTAGTTATTCACAACGTGATGTTCTATATGTGCAAGTATGAACTATGTAGTTCAATTTCATCAGTACCAGTTTCAACAATACCACTATGAATGACTACATTTGGTTGCTGCATCTTGTAGTTAACACACCTTTCCATTTTATTTAACCATAACCAGTGTACTTAGACCGGCACAATACCAGTTTGAATGACCATGTTTGCTTGTTGTTGAATGTTTGGCCTGTTGAAGTTAGCACACCTTTCCACTTGTTTTGCTTTACTAGCGTGCTTAAACCTACACACTGAAGCTATCTTTTGGAGATTATTTTGTCTGCCATGTGTAATTTTGGTTGATGTTTATCCTGTTGTGCTTAACACGCTTCTTGATGTACCGACACAGGACAATTTTGGGAACGACTGCTGTTTTCCATCGAGGTTAGTTTCATCCCATGGCTTGTATCTGCTCACTATTCAGGATATCGGTAGCTGGTACCATATAGGCTGGCAGCTGATAAGGGACTAATGGGTGAATCGGACTTTTAACTGAATATATCTGCAACCCATTTTTCCTTAGGTTAACTAGGGCCATATGTAATATATCTGAGGCTACATAGAAACATGCATTGTACTTAATGTCTAAATATGCAATCCTAGGCTACATAGCAACAAGGAAGAGTGCTACATTAATGTTCTAATGATGTCTAGATATACGTAGAAGAGTAGCAGCAGCAACAGCAACAACACAATCCTGTTTGGATACTCAACTTAGCTAGAGGTTAGAGTTAGTTTCTAGCTCATTATTAACCCTGAACTAACTCCATCCAAAGAGTTGTTTGGATGGCAGGGTTGGATTGACAATAAATGCACTAGGAGAACTAGCTCCAATTAGCACCTCTTGGGTTGGATACTAGTTTTTTGGGTGGGTTATAGATACAACTAGATCAAACTAGCCCTCTTGTTTGGATATACTTTAGGGCTATTTGAGCCCGAACTAGCTCAAACTAACTGTAACCCATGGATACAGCAGCAGATAATTTGTAAGAATAAACTAAACTCCTTCCGGCCCATAATATAAGATGTTAATTCATCTAATATGTGAGTATATTGGATGTTATAAGACACTCCCTCCGTTCCTAAATATTTGTCTTTTTAGAGATTTCAAATGGACTACCACATACGGATGTACATAGACATATTATAAAAGAGTGTTGTACTACATCATTGTGCAAATGTTGTTTAGCTTATAATATTAACTTGGTGCTTTAGGTGCATATGTCATTGGTAAAGATCTGCGTTTCGACCCTTTCTGCGTATGGGGCAATGAGATATCGATGAACCAGCATCAAGTGAGGAAGCTGATAAAGATTGTTAGTAAAATGGGTCCAAAGATGGCAATTAAACTATTTGTTTACACTTTATCCAAGACAACAGCGAACTGCAGGATGGTAAGCAAGAACTCTACAGCCTTGTTTTTACTGCCCATAATGAGTTGTGTTAGATGACAATGTCTGAATATTTTTTCCTTTGTAGTGGTTGCCAAAGCAGTTTACTCAAGATTAACTCTCAAACTACATGATTGCTGGGCATGCAAAGGTTAAAGTATTTCTACCAGAACACGATGATTGATAACCCAAAAGTATAGAGAATCGCAACAGTTTTCGATGGTAGTGTTTTCAACCCATACTTATTGATTCGACACAAGGGGAGCTGAAGAATATTCTCAAGTATTTGCAGCTGAGTTGTCAATTCAACCACACCTGGATAACTTAATATCTGTAGCATGTTTAGTAGCAAAGTAATGTGATAGTAGTGGTAACGGTGGCAAAAAGTAATGGTAGCAAAAGTAATATTTTTGGGTTTTATAGTGATGGTAACAATAGCAATGGAAAAGTAAATAAGTGAAAAAATATATGGAAAGCTCGTAGGCAATAGATCGGTGATGGAGAATTATGTCAGAGCGATTGATTATGTAATAGTCATAACATAGGGTGACACAGAACTAGCTCCAGTTCATCAATATAATGTAGGCATGTATTCTGAATATTGTCATACGTGCTTATGGAAAAGAACTTGCATGACATCCTTTGTCCTACCCTCCCATGGCAGCGGGGTCCTATTGGAAACTAAGGGATATTAAGGCCTTCTTTTAATAGAGTACCAGACCAAAGCATTAACACATAGTGAATACATGAACTCCTCAAACTACGGTCATCACCGGTAACGATCCCGGTTATTGTCACTTCGGGGTTAACGGATCATAACACATAATAGGTGAATATAGACTTGCAAGATAGGATCAAGAACTCTCATATATTGATGATAACATAATAGGTTCAGATCTGAAATCATGGCACTCGGGCCCTAGTGACAAGCATTAAGCATAGCAAAGTCATAGCAACATCAATCTCAGAACATAGTGGATACTAGGGATCAAATCCTAACAAAACTAACTCGATTGCATGATAAATCTCATCCAACCCATCACCGTCCAGCAAGCCTACGATGGAATTACTCACGCACGGTGGTGAGCATCATGAAATTGGTGATGGAGGAAGGTTGATGATGACGATGGTGACGGATACCCCTCTCCGGAGCCCCGAACAGACTCCAGATCAGCCCTCCCGAGAGAGTTTAGGGCTTGGCGGCAGCTCCATATAGTAAAACCCGATGAATCCTTCTCTCTAATTTTTCTCCCCAAACACGAATATATGGAGTTGGAGTTGAGGCCAGTGGAGCATCAGGGGGCTCATGAGGCAGGGGGCACGCCCAAGGGGGTAGGCGTGCCCGCCACCCTCATGGACAAGGTGTGGGCCCCCTGACGTGGATTCTTCCAGTATTTTTATATATTCCAAAAATAATCTCCGTTGATTTTCAGGTCATTCCGAGAACTTTTATTTCTGCACAGAAATAACACCATGGCAATTCTGCTGAAAACAACGTCAGTCCGGGTTAGTTCCATTCAAATCATGCAAGTTGGAGTCCAAAACAAGGGAAAAAGTGTTTGGAAAAGTAGATACGACGGAGATGTATCAATCCCCCAAGCTTAAACCTTTGCTTGTCCTCAAGCAATTCAGTTGATAAACTAAAACTGATAAAGAAAAACTTTTACAAACTCGGTTTGCTCTTGTTGTTGTAAATACGTAAATCCAGTATTCAAGTTTTCAGCAAAGATTATGAACTAACCATATTCACAATAACATTTTGGTCTCATGTTTACCCATATCAATGGCATAATTAGCTAGCGAGCAATAATAACAAATCTCGGATGACAACACTTTCTCAAAACAATCATGATATGATATAACAAGATGGTATCTTTCTCGCCCTTTCTGAGACCGCAAAACATAAATGCAGAGCACCTTTAAAGATCAAGGACTGACTAGACATTGTAATTCATGGTAAAAGAGATCCAGTCACAGTCATACTCAATGTAAACTAACAGTAATGGATGCAAATGACAGCGGTGATCTCCAACTGGTGCTTATTAATAAGAGGATGGTGATCCAGCATAAAAGTAAATAGATAGGACCTTCGCAGAGGGAAGCGGGGATTTGTAGAGGTGCCAGAGCTTAGTTTTGAAATCGATATGAATAATATTTTAAGCGTTATTCTTTCATTGTCAACATAACAACTGAGAGATCTCGATATCTTCCATGCTACACACATTATAGGCGGTTCCCAAGCAGAATGGTAAATTTTATACTCCCCCACCACCAACAAGCATCAATCCATGGCTTGCCCGAAACAACGGGTGCCTCCAACTAACAACAATCCTGGGGGAGTTTTGTTTGCAATTATTTTGATTTGATTTGCTTAAAGCATAGGACTGGGCATCCCAGTGACCAGCCATTTTCTCGTGAATGAGGAGCGGCGTCCACTCCTCTTGAGAATAACCCGCCTAGCATGGAGGATATAGACAACCGTAGTTGATACATGAGCTATTCGAGCATACAAAACAAAATGTTTATTTGAAGGTTTAGAGTTTGTCACATACAAATTTACTTGGAACGACAGGTAGATACCGTATATAGGTAGGTATGGTGGATTCATATGGAACAACTTTGGGGTTTATGGAGTTGGATGCACAAGCAGTATTCCCGCTTAGTACAAGTGAAGGCTAGAAAAAGAGTGGGAAGCGACCAGCTAGAGAGCGACAACAGTCATGAACGTGCATTAAAATTAATCAACACCAAATGCAAGCATGAGTAGGATATAATTAACCATGAACATAAATATCGTAGAGGCTATGTTGATTTTGTTTCAACTACATGCGTGAACATGTGCCAAGTCAAGCCACTCGAATCATTCAAAGGAGGATACCACCCCATCATACCACATCACAACCATTTTAATAGCATGTTGGCACGCAAGGTAAACCATTATAAACTCCAGCTAATTAAGCATGGCATAAGCAACTATAATCTCTAATTGTCATTGCAAACATGTTTCTTTCATAATAGGCTGAATCAGGAACTATGGACTAATCATATTTACAAAAACAAGAGAGGTCGAGTTCATACCACCTTTTCTCATCTCAATCAGTTCATCATATATCATCATTATTGCCTTTCACTTGCACGACCGAATAGCGTGGATAATAATAATAGTGCACGTGCATTGGACTAAGCTGGAATCTGCAAGCATTCAATTGAAGAGAGAAGACAAGATAATATGGGCTCTTTGTTAGATCAACAATAATGCATATGAGAGCCACTCAACATTTTCATTATGGTCTTCTCCTCTCGACCCCCAAAGGAAAGAAAGAAAACAAACAAAACTATTTACACGGGAAAGCTCCCAACAAGCAAAAGAAGAACAAGAAATCTTTTTGGGTTTTATTTTTAATTACTACTACTACAGGCATGGAAAGTAAACTAGCTAAAAGCTAAAACTATTTTTTTGGTTTTTCTTAAGGTTTTTCAAACACACAAGAAGAAATCTAAAAAAGAAAATAAACTAGCATGGATAATACAATGAAAAAGTATGAGCACCGACAACTAGCATGAGTGTGTGAACATGAATGTAATGTCGGTGAGAAATACGTACTCCCCCAAGCTTAGGCTTTTGGCCTAAGTTGGTCTATGCCCAAGGATCAAAGTGGTAGCTGGGGTCGTACTGAGATGCAGCGGCAATTGCCTGATGATCTGCAGCTTGGAGGCGAGTTGCCTCCGCCATCCTCTCATACTCGTTCGCCTCCTTCCTGGTTATAGCATATCTCCATTTTGCCTGAAAGTCAAAGAAGGCAGGAGCAGGGAGAGCGACGTGATAGGTGCGTCGTCTGTCAAAGATTAGTCGGTACTGGAGGAACTGATTGTTCCTCTAAACAAACTGATGATGAACCATGGCATTATAATCTAAATAAACAGGAGGCAACTCAATATCATCTCCACGTATGGGTATCTCAAGAAAATCAGCTAAATGGGTTGCGTAAATTCCACCAAAGAAATCTCCATTAATTTTGTTATTATCCAACATGCGTGCAACAATGGCTCCCAAGTTATATTGTCTATCTCCTAATACAGCACTCTTGAGAACACTAAGATCTAGCACACACATGTGACATGCCTCATCCTTACCATTTATGCATCTACCTATAAAGAGAGCAAAATAATGTATAGCAGGAAAATGAATGCTCCCTATGGTAGCTTGCGTGATTTCCCTAGATTCCCCCACAGTTATACTAGCAAGAAAGTCTCTATATTCAGATTTGTGAGGTTCACTAACATTACTCCACCGTGTGAGTTTACAAGCAGTGTTAAAATCTTCTAAGTCCATGGTATAAGATTTATCATAAAGATCAAACATGACAGTTTGAGAATTGCGTGATGATGAAAATTCAAACCTTCTCACAAAGGAATCAGTGAGGTAGGGGTACTAACGGCACTTATCTGCCATGAAGCTCTCAAGATCAGCATTACACACATATGCTTCAAATTCCTCCTTGATTCCTGCTCGAACCATGAAGTCCTTTGACGGCCATTCACAAGGCCGCACTTGAGCATCCCTTGGTGGTTCATTGTTTGGCTCGCGTATTGCGGGCCTGGGTCCTTGCTTCCTTGAGGAACCACCTTGGTACATTTTCCTAAACATATTTCTTCCTCTGAATTTTTTTTTGAAATTTTTAGTAACTTAAAAATAAAAGTGAACCAAACTCAATAAAATTGATAGCAACTACTCCTACAAGTGCCTACAGGCCATATCATGCATTAAAACTACTTTTGACCACATAAATTTGACATGTAAGCTCAAGAACAAGGTCACCTAAGCAGCAAAAATTTGCAATAAATAAAGCACTAGAACAAAAACTAATTGGACCATTGGAGGAGTCACATACCAAAGAACAATCCCCCAAAGCAGTTTTGTGAATGGAGCTTTGAGCAAGGAGATCAAAAATGGCAGCAAGATGAGCAAGAACACGGGTTTGAGCTGGTTGGTGATTTTTTGGGAGGAAGGAGTGTGTGGTGGCTGGAATAAGTGGAGGGGGCCACCATGGGCCCACGAGGCAGGGGGCGCACCTAGGGGGTGGGCGCGCCCTGGACCCTCGTGGCCAGGTGCTGGCTCCCCCTGATGTGTTCTTAGTGCCATATATTCTCAAATATTTCAGAAAAATCATATTAAATTTTCAGGGCATTTGGAGAACTTTAATTTTCGAGGTATTTTTTCATTGCACGGATAATTCAGAAAACTGATAGAAATTACTATTTTTGCTATATTTAGTATAAATAATAGAAAGTAAAAAGAGGGTACACAGAGTTGTGTTCTCTAAATTCACCCATCTCATGTTCTTCAAAAGGAATCCACTAACAAGGTTGATCAAGTCTTGTTAACAAAATCATTCCGAATTGTATGAAACCGGAGAATTTTCGAATAACACTAGGTTACCTCAACGGGGATATGCACATCCCAAACAATAATAATATCATATTTGTTCTTGACAGTAGGAAGAGGAAATTCAAAACCTCCAAAAATAATCGATGAAATTTTTCCAATAGAATTGATACTGTGGACTGGAGGTTGTTTCCTCGGGAAGTGTACCATGTGCTCATTACCATTAACATGAAAAGTGACATTTCCTTTGTTGCAATCAATAACAGCCCCTGCAGTATTCAAAAAGGGTCTTCCGAGAATAATAGACATACTATCGTCCTCGGGAATATCAAGAATAACAAAGTCTGTTAAAATAGTAACATTTGCAACCACAACAGGCACATCCTCACAAATACCGATAGGTATAGTAGTTGATTTGTCAGCCATTTGCAAAGATATTTCAGTAGGTGTCAAGTTATTCAAATCAAGTCTACGGTATAAAGAGAGAGGCATAACACTATAACACCGGCTCCAAGATCACATAAAGCAGTTTTAACATAGTTTCTTTTAATGGAGCATGGTATAGTTGGTACTCCTGGATCTCCAAGTTTCTTTGGTATTCCACCCTTAAAAGTATAATTAGCAAGCATGGTGGAAATTTTAGCTTCCAGAATCTTTCTTTTATTAGTAACAATTTCCTTCATATATTTAGCATAAGGATTCATTTTAAGCATGTCAGTCAAACGCATACGCAAAAAGATAGGTCTAATTATTTCAGCAAAGCGCCCAAAATCCTCATCATCCTTTTTCTTGGATGGTTTAGGAGGAAAGGGCATGGGTTTCTGAACCCATGGTTCTCTTTCTTTACCGTGCTTCCTAGCAACAAAGTCTCTCTTATCATAACATTGATTCTTTGATTGTGGGTTATCAAGATCAACAATAGGTTCAATCTCTACGTCATTATCATTACTAGGTTGAGTATCAACATGGACATTATCACTAGGTTCATGTTCATTACCAGATTGTGTTTCAACATCAGAAATAGAAATACCTATGGGATTCTCAGGTGTGTCAATAACAAGTTCACTAGAAGCATCCAAAGTCCTTCTTTTCCTTCTTCTTAGAAGGACTAGGTGCATAAATATTAGTTCTCTGAGAATCTTGCTCAATTCTCTTAGGGTGGCCCTCAGGATACAAAGGCTCCTGAGTCATTTTACCACCTCTAGTCATAACTCTAACCTCATTATCATTCTTATTGTTTAATTCATTGAGCAAATCATTCTAAGCTTTAAGTACTTGTTCTACTTGAGTGGTAACTGTAGAAGCATGTTTACTAATAAGTTTAAGTTCACCTTTAACACTAGCCATATAATCACTCAAGTGTTCAATCATATAAGCATTATGTTTCAATCATATAAGCATTGAAGTTTTCTTGTTTAACCATAAAGTCATCAAACTCATCCAAGCACAGGCTAGCAAACTTAGTAAATGGGATTTCACATTTATTGAATCTATAGAGAGAATTTAACTTTACTACCTGTGTCGGGTTATCAAGACCATGTATTTCTTCAACATGCGGCAAATTAAGACCATGTATTTCTTAAATAAGTGGTAAATTCTTAACATCTTCAGCTTTAATACCTTTTTCTTTCATAGATTTCTTTGCCTCTTGCATATCTTCAGGACTCAGAAATAGAATGCCCCTTTTCTTTGGAGTTGGCTTAGGAGTTGGTTCAGGAAGTGTCCAATTATTTTCATTAGTCAACATATTATTCAATAATGATTCAGCTTGATCAATAGTTCTTTCCCTGAAAACACAACCAACACAACTATCCAGGTGGTCTCTGGAAGCATCGGTTAGTACATTATAAAAGATATCAAGTATTTCATTTTTATTTAGAGGATGATCAGGAAAATCATTAAGTAATCGGAGAAGCCTCGCCCAAGCTTGTGGGAGACTCTCTTCTTCAATTTGCACAAAATTATATATTTCCCTTAAAGCAGCTTGTTTCTTATGAGCGGGGAAATATTTAGCAGAGAAGTAATAAATCATATCCTGGCACTACGCACACAACCAGGATCAAGAGAATTAAACCATGATTTAGCATCACCCTTTAATGAGAATGGAAATAACTTAAGGGTAAAGTAATAGCGAGTTTTCTCATCATTAGTGAACAGGGTAGCTATATCATTTAATTCAGTAAGATGTGCCACAACAGTTTCAGATTCATAGCCATAGAAAGGATCAGATTCAACCAAAGCAATTAACTCAGGATCGACAGAGAAATCATAATCCTTATCAGTAATAAAGATAGTGAAGTAGCAAAAGCAGGGTCATATTTCATTCTAGCATTCAAAGACTTTTCTTTAAGCTTGGCTAATAATTTCTTAAGATCAGATCTATCATTGCAAGCTAGGAAATCTCTAATAGTTTCTTCATCCATAACACAACCCTCAGGAACAATAGGCAATTCATATCTAGGGGGAGAATCTTCATCATCACTTTCATCAATATTATCAGTTTCAATAATTTCATTCTCTCTAGCCCTAGCAAGTTGTTCATTGAGAAATTCACCTAGTGGTACAGTAGTATCAAGCGTAGAAGTAGTTTCATCATAAGTATCATGCAAAGCAGAAGTGGCATCATAAATAACATGCTACCTATTAGAATCAATAGCATGTGTAGGTGTCGCAAGTTTACTCATAACAGAAGGTGAATCAAGTGAAGAGCTAGATGGCAGTTCCTTACCCCCCTCGTAGTTGAGGGATAGATCTTCGTTCTTTGATCTTTCAAGTTCTTCATAGTGATAAGCAGATATAAATCCCAAGTGACTCAAAGAATAGAGCTATGCTGCTCGGCAACGGCGCCAGAAAATAGTCTTGATAACCCACAAGTATAAGGGATCGCGACAGTTTTCGAGGGTAGAGTATTCAACCCAAACTTATTGATTCGACACAAGGGGAGCCAAAGAATATTATCAAGTATTTGCAGCTGAGTTGTCAATTCAACCACACTTGGATAACTTAATATTTGCAGCAAAGTGTTTAGTAGCAAAGTAATATGATAGTTGTGGTAACGGTGGCAAAAAGTAACGGTAGCAAAAGTAATATTTTTGGGTTTTATAGTGATGGTAACAGTAGCAATGGCAAAGTAAATAAGCGAAGAACAATATATGGAAAGCTCGTAGGCAATGGACCAGTGATGGAGAATTATGTCGGATGCGATCGATTATGTAACAATCATAGCATAGGGTGACACAGAACTAGCTCCAGTTCATCAATATAATGTAGGCATGTATTTTGAATATAGTCATACGTGCTTATGGAAAAGAACTTGCATGACATCTTTTGTCCTACCCTCCCATGGCAGCGGGGTCCTATTAGAAACTAAGGGATATTAAGGCCTCCTTTTAATAGAGTACCAGACCAAAGCATTAACACATAGTGAATACATGAACTCCTCAAACTACGGTCATCACCGGTAATGATCCCGATTATTGTCACTTCGGGGTTAACAGATCATAACACATAATAGGTGACTATAGACTTGCAAGATAGGATCAAGAAATCTCATATATTGATGAAAAATAATAGGTTCAGATCTGAAATCATGGCACTCGGGCCCTAGTGACAAGCATTAAGCATAGCAAAGTCATAGCAACATTAATCTCAGAACATAGTGGATACTAGGGATCAAACCCTAACAAAAGTAACTCGATTACATGATAAATCTCATCCAACCCATCACCGTCCAGCAAGCCTACGATGGAATTACTCACACACGGCAGTGAGCATCATGAAATTGATGATGGAGGAAGGTTGAGGATGACGATGGCGACGGATTCCCCTCTCCGGAGCCCCGAACGGACTCCAGATTTGCCCTCCCAAGAGAGTTTAGGGCTTGGCGGCGGCTCCGTATCTTAAAACGCGATGAATCCTTCTCTCTAATTTTTTTTCTCCCCGAACACGAATATATGGAGTTGGTGTTGAGGTTGGTGGAGCGTTAGGGGGCCCACGAGGCAGGGGGCGCGCCTAAGGGGGGTAGGCGCGCCCCCACCCTCGTGGACAGGGTGTGGGCCCCCTGACATGGATTCTTCTTCCAGTATTTTTTATATGTTCCAAAAATAATATCTGTTAATTTTCAGGTCATTCCGAGACCTTTTATTTTTGCACAATAATAACACCATGGCAATTTTGCTGAAAATAGCGTTAGTCCGGGTTAGTTCCATTCAAATCATGCAAGTTAGGGTCCAAAACAAGGGCAAAAGTGTTTGGAAAAGTAGATACGACGGAGACGTATCAATGATTATCTAGATGTTTTCGTGAAGATCGTGAAGGATGGTCGGTCGGCCATCACAAGGGGTTGGACTAGAGTCGTGCGTGCCTTCTGCATGGAGGAGGGCACAGTATGGGCATTCTGCTTCACCTTGTTCAGCAACCAAAATATATTTCGCCTCTTTCTTTACCGTCTTTAATAGTAAAAGTATACAACTATGGTTCATCATTCTTTATTTGGTTCTTATGTAATTCGTGAACATATGTGCCTATGAATCGAATAATGCATTGCTTGTTTGAACCTGATGGATATGAATAAAGCTATAGTATACATTCAAATTCAAATCCAAATCTGGTACAATTTGGAAAAGTAGCAATTAAATTATGGTGAAATTACGCTCTCCAGGTTGTTACGACACACACGGTTGGTAAAACACAAATGTTTGCGATATGCACCATAATCGGAGACGGTTCACAGAGAGGAAATGTGTGCAAGTATGCACACAGTTGCCGTTTGCAAAGCGTGTGCGATGTCAGACAATTTCACAAACGGTGCGGGCAAACTAAACGTTTGTGTTAGTTGCCTTATCGTACACAATTCACAACCATGAACTGTTTCTGATGAATTATGCATCATAAATGTTGCACCAGAGAATAGCGTGTGCGATAGTTGTCGTGTACGACGATGTTACGATGGTCCGACGTTTCGTAATCCTGTCCGACACTCGTACGTCGATTAGCTAATCTTCTTAATGGTGAACCGTTTGTGATGGGCCGCGCACTGTAAACATAGCACGATAGAATACCGTTTGTGATAGAGTACTGTAGGGGCCCTATCCCCGATGGTTTCTGGGTCGTGTGGGAAGGACCCCCCTATCGCCCACACTCACTTTGCAACGGTTCCAAATGCCGTCACGGAAAGGGGTTTTAAACCTGTTGTTTAGGACCGACGCGCACCAGTGTGTTTAGCCAATCATCATGTATGTGAATTATATCATGCTATCATTTTTTCGTATTATGTGTTCCATTTGTTGACAATGTTTGTATATTCAACTACTCTTCCCGTGCATCAGTCATTTGAAGCGGTGATGGAAGTATCTTTAGTGAAAACAAGGTATTCAAAGCAGACAATGCTACCTACTGAAGCAGACATCTTGCTGGTCACAGAGAGCTCCTCAGAGGAGGATTCAGAGATTGATGACCAGTCCTATTTCCCCCCTAAGGTCTATGCTCAAACTTGGCAGGGTTATATTACCCATGTCATGCATGTTGTCTTCCATTGCTTAGTTTTTACATCATATATGGATTGCCATCTGCTTCTTGATTACTATATAAATCATATATTTTAATTATATCATGCCATCATGTTTACATAGACAGCATCTATCTAAATTGTGGCATGGGAACCCATTTAATAAAGACATCATATAGTTATATCAGCTCATCCTATTTAGTGTTTACAGTCATCATATTTTGAATTATGTCATTGTATCCGTGAATTATATCATGCTATCATGTTTCCATAGGTGGCATGTATGTGAATTATGGCATGCCAACCTATTTAATAAACACATTATGTAGTTATATCATGTCATCCTATTTACATAGTCATCATATCTTGAACTATGTATTTCCATCTTTTTTAGTTAGCCATCATAATGTGAAATTGTGTCATGCTATCTTGTTTAGTTAGCCATCATATATGTGAAATCGTGTCATGCTATCATGTTTGGTTAGACAACATAAATGTGAATTATTTCATGCCCTCTTTTATTCCCCACTATCCATTTCACCTGTCTATCATACAATGTCTGTACATTCAATTACTTTTCTTGTTTATTAGCCATTTAAATTGGAGAGGGTGATGGCAGTATCTAAGGGAGTAACTACACGATCTTCAGACAAGATAGTGCTACGAGTTGATGCAGATAGAACCATGGTTGTACTTGCCCAAGAACTAGTCCCACCACACATAACCCAGTCTCTCGCAGATTGTACCCCTACCCAGTTGGACAGAGAACCAGCTACACCCCTTCTAACCCCAACCCCAGCAGATAGTAACCCAGTTCCAGTTGACACAACACCGTCTCCACCGCAGAGCACCCAAACACGAGCAGTTAGTAAGGGAACTGCAGTGCCCAAAGCACGAGGACCACCACTCCGAATCCCAACTCAACGGTTAAAGGAGAAGAAGAATTGTTTTCAGGTCAGGTTCTGTAGCTATGGTTCATACTTCTTTGGTCTTGCATCACTGTATTTACTCATACGAACTATTTTCAAATTTGAAGGATGGAATTGAAACTCCAATGGCGCAATAGGTATGTTTTAAACCCATTTCTTTAACTGGTTTGTTGTTGTAACTTACTCTATATTGATTTTAGTTTCAATTGAATAAACAGTTATGTTCTCATGTGGTGCACATTACAATTGTTGTTATTGCTCTATAGTTTCCCACACTTACATTCTGTCTATTCTGCTTTGTCTTGAACAAATATTATTTGAACTGTGTCTCTATCTTGATTTGGCAACAAAAACTGGAATGATATAGACCATAAAGTGACCATGGTACATAGATATATGTTTGTTTCATGTTGTTATCCTGTCCACTTTACTACTGAACTAATTTACCAAAATGAGTTTCATATACAACATGGTAAACCTTTTATGTGTCTGCTTGTGTCTCTTTTAGAATGCGGACAAAATATTGGAGAACAGTACCCCATTATGCAATGGTAAAGGAAGTAATGTAGATAAGGTTCAAGATAGTGAGACATCCCTATCAGTCTCCAAGAAAGCTAATAAAAACTATCTTGACGACAGTGAGAGAACCCAAAAGTCCTATCTTGATGTAGTGTTCGAGTTACTGGCCACTAGTACTAGCACAAGATCTTCGAACTCGCTGCCTAAATCAGTTCGTCTTCTTGAGTCGCAACTTCAAGTTGAAATACATCGATCAGATGTGCTGCGACAAGAAGCTGAAGGACTGAGGAAGTCCCTGCAGAATTCAGATGCATACTTTCTGGTGCAACAACAAGCGCTGGAGGTTTTAGCGCCAAACAAGAGAAAGTTAATAAGCTTGCTAAGAATCTTGCCAGCATTATGGGTACCCAGGATATTTTTCTTGAGCTCTTCTAAAGTGGTTTCAGTTCTGGACTTGTTTTGTTGCGGCGTTTATTTGCACTGGTCGCCAACTTTGACAACCAGTGTATATGATATGCTCCTTTGTTCCCTATATTTGCCCGTGTGGCGAACTTTGATGCCCAGTGGATGTAATATGTGTAATAGCCGTGATAGCCTAGCGTAAGTTGCTTGTTTATTTATTTCCTTGTTGTCTTATTTATTTGTTTGCTTGTAGTCAGTGCAGCTTTTTCCGTGGTTTGCTACTGGCCGCAATAACCTATTTTTTTAAAACTAGGCCACAATAACCATGGGCTACATATTTACTGTAGTTACCATGGGCCTCCTACGGGCCATAGAAACAATGGGCCTTCTATGGGTCGTAGCATCAATGGGCCTTATATGGGCCGTATGATCGATAGGCCAAACATGGGCCAATAACAGACCGCATTATGCGCCGTAAATGGGCTAGATTTGGAATCGTCCATTCATGGGCCGACAATAATGGGTCGTCTTTAGTCAGCCGTTTTTGATGACGCTATGAAAATGGCCCAATGGATTAACGGGCCGCAAACGGGTCAATTGTAACCATGGGCTGAATTTGGCCCACAAGCAGAAAAGGCCAGGAACGGGCTGTAAGTAACCGAATGCTGGAAATGGGCCCAAGAATAAATGGGCCCTGAGAAGGCCAAAAGATAACACGGGTTGGAAACGACCCAATGGAATAATGGGCCATTGATGGGTTTAAAGAGGTACACTGTTCATTGCGGGCCAGATTCACCACGGGCCGTTAATGGGCCAAGAGTTACAAATGGCCTTGTATGGGCCGAAAGACATCATGGGCCATACATGGGCTGGAAGTTACAATGGGCTGGAATCATATTGGACGGCCTAGATGAAGTTACTGGGCTTAATTCCAATAGGCTGTAATGGGTCATAAGTTAGCAGGCCGTAAATGGGCTATATACGAATAGGCCGTTAACAGGCTTTTCGTGGGCCAGCCCCTTACCTTCTGACCAAGTCAAACGAGCTGGCCTTTTCATTGGAATGGGCCTCTGTTGGGCTGTGGCATGTGTCGACGTATCATAGGCGCCTCATGTCCAATGAATGGATGACATCTGTCCCAATGGTGAGCCAACACGTGTTTCCTCCGGCCAATGAGAATTTTACATGTGGAAAATCGTCATTAGTCCAGGTTGTTAGTGGGTTATCGGATCCAAAACTAGACCCGATAGCTTAACGGCGACCCATTACGGTGGATGCCACGTGTCGGTCACCCTTGACGAAAGCACTTCCATGACGCGCCATTTATCGTCATGGAAGTGGACACTTCCGTGATGATAATTTTGGTAATGTCATGGAGCACTTCTACGACAGCACAGGTATGACTATCTTGATTTTGTAATAAAATCGTCATGGATGTACATGCATGACAGAAAACATGACTTACTGTGACAAACATGTATCATCATGGAAGTGTATTTTTTTGTAGTGCACAACCCGAATACCATATCCAGTGCCACGTGTTATTTATGACACAAGTGTTAACATAAGGAAACATATGTGTAACTCGCAGACGCATCGTGTGCGATACTCCTAGCCACCGCAAGCAACTAGTTTGCATTTTTCAAAGTTTTTTGTACACACAGAATCGCACACAAACTAACTGTATTAACTTTCTATGTTGTAATTTCTCATCGCAAACAGTTTATCTGAGTCGGCTGTTTGCCACATATTACACACATCTTGTTAAGTTGAACCATT
This sequence comes from Triticum aestivum, assembly GCF_018294505.1. Taxonomy (NCBI): domain Eukaryota; kingdom Viridiplantae; phylum Streptophyta; class Magnoliopsida; order Poales; family Poaceae; genus Triticum; species Triticum aestivum. The sequence continues at coordinate 196,821,501 of NC_057809.1, read as the reverse complement.
TCTGTTGTGTTCGCTAATCAAAAACAGTTTGTCCGAGTGAATCATATGCCCTATATCACACACACCTTGATCTGGCTAACCGTTTATCTTGCACTCCCTAATATCAAATGGTTCATCGGAGCGAACTTTATGCCATATATTGCACACACATTGATATGGCTGCCCATTTCTATTGTTTTTCCTCATCGCAAACAGTTCAAACCGGTTAATCGTGTGCCCTGAATCTCACACACAACTAAAATATAAACCGTGTTTGATGGCTCCGCCATCGCAAACATTTTGCACCTTTTTGACGAGTTTTTACATCCCCATTTGTGATTAGTGCATCGCACACAGTTTTGTCAAAGGATCTCTGATCGTAGTGTCACATTAGCAGCATGCTGCAGTAGTGCATGTCCGGTGTTTTGAGGAAGGTGACCTTGTCCTTAGGCGCGTTCAGTTCGCCAAGGGTACAAACAAGTTGTCACCAAAGTGGGAAGGCCCGTACCTGGTGGTACGAGTCACCAGATCTGGCGCAGTCTGTCTAGTGACCAGAGATGGCACACCATTGCAAAACTCATGGAATATTGAGCATCTCCGTAAGTACTACCCGTAAGACACGAGGCTGCCGGGTAGCCCGGTAGCCACCCTTTTGTACAGGCCTTGCCTCAGCTTCATGTAACCCCTTGTACAAAGCTGGGGCGATGACACCATGCAAGAGAAAATAAAGAAGCACTATAGGGGGGGGCAACTAAGATTGCATGCATGCACGAGCACACCCAGATCACTCCATAAACATTTCATGAGCATTTGCATATGCATATAGATAGGAATGCATCCTGCATTCATTCTCATCTGCATGGAGTTTCAGGTCCTTGCCGTGAACGTGACTTCGACAAAGGATGAGAAGCTTGCACGACGCAGCGATCCTCGGCAAAGCCAAAACATATAAGTTTACCTCTTGTCAATTAGTGTTCTGTAAGGCTATAACTTTGCATGAGAAAACCTCGCCTCTCTTTTGAAGCTTAGGTGCTCCCATCTATGACTCGAATGTTGCTTCGGTCAGGATGGTCGCAGTACCCTTTGATGAAAAAGAGTTAGCGGGGGGCTGGCCCCTCTATCTATTCCCCGGCAGACAGAGCTCTCCGGTAGACAAAGAGGGTGCCGGCAAGATATCCTCCCGGGAAAGCTCGTTTATTTACGTTAAAGAGGCACTCCACCTCTGCATCGACATATACATGCACGGGCTCCCGGCAAGGTTCATCTTTTTCATTCATATGATAACACAAGTACAAGCATTACAGAACACAAAGATGGACTCGAGGGATTATATTATTTGAATTAAAATTTGGCAATTGCCTACGAGTTTAAGATTGAAAAGATGTAAAAACCCAATAACCCCTCTTTTCCTTTCTCTGCTCCTCTTCCTCGGGATACTGGAGCGAGAGGGAAAGGAGAATAAAAGGAGCATTTGGGAGAGGGCGGCAACCAAGGGACCGGCGGAGCAGTTCTCTGCCGCGGCCCGCGGGAGGCATGCACCCAGGAGCTACGCAAGGTGACGAGCAAGGACCGTCACCCCTCCCCAAGCAAAAAGAAGAGGGAGGGAAAGGGGGAAGGGGCAGATATGGTAGCGTCATCACCCACAATGGGCATGCAATGCTACCATCGCCTTGGCGGACCGAAGGATGCGCCTCTCATTGACAACTGCCCCAAGACCTCCGAGAGGGGCAATGCTAGGATTTCCAATGATCTCCAGCCCCGCCACCTGATCGATCCTCGAAGAGACCAAGAAATTCAACTCAAGGACTAGGCTCACTCCCCGAGCGCCAACACCAGAATGAGGCAACCATGGCCCCAAGCAGGAGCCCGGGGGCTGGCCCCAAGCTCTTCTCTTTGACATTGCCTGTGGAAGCAGAGAACAAGGGAAGAAGAAAGAGGAGTGCAGAGATGGATGACTCCGTCCTCCTCCGCCCCTCCCTTTATAGGCCGGGCGGGGGAGGGCACACTGCTCCATCAACGGGTGACCACTGAGGGAGTCCGGAACTAAGGGGTCCTCGGGCTTCTGACCTATCGGATATGGGCCGGACTGATGGGTTGTGAAGATACAAAGACCGAAGACTCTACCCGTGTCCGGATGGGACTCTCCTTGGCGTGGAAGGCAAGCTTGGCGACCAAATATGAAGATTTCCTTTATCTGTAACCGACCTTATATAACCCTAGATCCCTCCTGTGTTTATATAAACCGGAGGGCTAGGTCCATAGTCACATCCTCTTAATCATACTCAGCCTAGACTTTTAGGGTTTGGCCATTACGATCTCGTGGTAGATCAACTCTTGTAACACTCATATTCATCAAGATCAATCAAGCAGGAAGTAGGGTATTACCTCCATAGAGAGGGCCCGAACCTGGGTAAACGTTGTGTCCCCTGTCTCCTGTTACCATCGACCTTAGACGCACAGTTCGGGACACCCTACCCGAGATCCACCGGTTTTGACACCGACATTGGTGCTTTCATTGAGAGTTCCATGGTGCCGTCGTCAAAAGGTTTGATGGCTCCTCCAATCATCTACAACGACGCTATCCAAGGGACAGTCTTCCTACCCGGACAGATCTTCGTGTTCGGCGGCTTCGCACTATGAGCCAAATCGCTTGGCCATCTGGAGTAGATCGAAAGCTACGCCCCTGGCCACCAGGTCAGGTTTGGAAGCTTGAACTACGTCGCGGATATCCATGGAGACTTGATCTTTGATGGATTTGAGACCATTACAGTCGCTCCCCATCACCTCGATGAAAATGACTTAGATCTGTCATCGGGCCATACCCAGGAAATTGCACCTGTAACCGCTCTGGCCTTAGATCCGGAGCAGACCACGCCATCCGAGGACAAGGAGCTCAACCCCGCTATGGAGGCCGCAGACCCTACGACGTTGGAGCGGCACACAGACCTAACCTCTGGCAATGCCTCTGTTACTGGAACCTCGGACTTGTGTCCGGATGTAAGTTCCGAACTACGTGTGTCCACGCATGTCGAGCATGATCAGTCATCGGTCGTCGAATTCAGCGCCGCCGACATCTTCCGGCACTCGCCTTTGGGCGATGTGCTAAACTCATTAAAAAAATTATCCTTAAGAGGGGATTCACAGCCAAACTGTATCCGGTTCGAACTAGAAGATGATGACAGGGAATTTGGCTTCCCACCCACCACCCACTTTATAGCCACTGTCGAAGACTTAATAGATATGCTTGATTGCGGCTCCCAAGACATCTACGGTATGGACGACGATGCAGATAAGGAGCACGGTCAAAACCCGGCGTTCACCGGATGCTGGACGACCACTTCTTTGTACGACATGTACATGGTGGATACACCTAAAGAACCTAACGACAACGACAAAGAAGATCTAGTCGAGGATAAACCTCCTAGGACACAGCCCAAGCACCGATGTCAGCGGCGCTGCTCTAAATCACGTCGTACAAAAGATAACAATAGCGGCACAGGAGAAGATAACACTCCGGACGGTGCTGAAGATAATGAAGACCCGGTTGAAGCAACTTCCGAACAACAAGAACAGGAAGATGGGCAAGTTAGCCCCGATGAACAGGCCATAAACAAAAACTCAGAGGACAGCAATTATATTCCGCTCTCCGAGGATGAGGTGAGCCTCGGCAATGGGGATTTAATCGTGCCCGAGGAACCTCTTGAGCAGGAGCGCTCTAAGCGTTGGCTAATAGCCACTGCAAGGAGCCTAAAAAAGAAGCAGCAACAACTTCAAGCTGATCAAGATATGCTAAATGATAGATGGACTGATGTCCTCGCAGCCGAATAATACGGCCTTAAGCGCCCAGCCAAAAGCTACCCGAAGCGCAAATTGCTACCTCAGTTCGACGACGAGGCGTTGGAGCCCATACCATCATCACGCAATGGGGCTGACCAACCACCACATGGTCGGGATAAAGCGGCAACTCAAGCCGAATACCAGCCCGCCCGCCTCATTCTAAAGGAAAAGATAAAACAGTTTGTGGTCACACATATGACCTTCGGCAGGACCTGAACAACAGAGCAGCACATACCACATCGATCTATGGATCGCGAGGATGTACCTCAACATGTGTCGACAGCTATCTACTCGGACGTGACAAACCTAGTCATACATGAGCCGAATGCCGCAGACGGACCCCATCGGAGCTACATCGTGAGGTGGCCGGATATAGAGGCGCCGCACACCCTCTTTGCTTCACTGACGAAGTAATGGATCATGAATTCCCAGAAGGGTTTAAACCTGTGAACATCGAATCATACGATGGAACAAATGACCCAGCAGTATGGATCGAGGACTTTATTCTCCATATTCATATGGCTCGTGGAGATGACCTCCACGCCATCAAATACTTCCCGTTAAAACTCAAAGGGCCAGCTCGGCACTGGTTGAACAGTCTGCCCGAAAATTCTATCGATAGCTGGGAGGACTTGGAAGAAGCCTTCCTTGACATCTTCCAAAGAACATATGTCCGGCCACCGGATGCCGATGACTTAAGTCATATTGTCCAGCAGCCCGGAGAGTCAGCCAGGAAGCTCTAGACTAGGTTCTTAGTTAAAAAGAACCAAATCGTCGACTGTTCGGACGCGGAAGCCCTAGTGGGCTTCAAGCACAACGTCTGGGATGAATGGCTCGCTCGCCACCTCGGTCAAGAAAAACCAAAATCCATGTCAGCCCTTACAACTCTAATGACCCGCTTTTGCGCGGGAGAAGACAGCTGGCTCGCTCGTAGAAGCAACAACGCCAGTGATCCGAGCACCTCCAAAGTCCGAGACAGTAATGGAAAACAATGACGCGGTAAATACAAACGTCACAATGATAATGAAAGAACGCACGACACAGCGGTCAACGCCGGATTCAGCGGCCCCAAAACCGGTCAATGGAAAAAGCCATTCAAGGCAAACAGAGACGGACCATCCAATTTGGACAAGATATTGGATCGGCCCTGCCAGATTCATGGCCACCCCAACAAACTAGCTAATCATACCAACAAAAGTTGTTGGGTCTTCAATAAGGCTGGCAAGCTAAACGCTGAACACAAGGGGAGGAGGCCACCAGTCGATAGCGACGGCGAAGAGGCTCACCAACCACATACCGAGGGCCAGAAGCAATTTCCCCCCGAAGTGAAAACAGTGAACATGGTATACGTGATACACAACTCTACGGGGGAGCAGGAGAAACCCTTCCTCCAGATTGAGGATCACACTACGGCAACCTCAGCCGAAGAACAAAGCGGTCCCATTAAACCGCATACCTTGCTGGCCATCAAGCCACCGGTCTCCATTCAACAGGATCGACCAATTTCGGAGCAGGACTAGCAGTTCGGCTTCTGCCGACCGCCTCATACACATGCGAAATCTGTATCACGCATACATTACTATGCACTTCAAATACCCTGGGCGTCGGCGGAAGCACAATACGAACGGCTCGACATATACTCCCATAAACTACTTCCTTTTTCTTTCCTCTTTTAAGTTACTTTCTTTTCCTTTATCCTTTGCCACAGGTGGCGCAAAGGCTGATCATCTCATGGACTGTATCAGAGTTCGGGTTCATAAATTCACTCAAAAGGCTACTCCTGTTAAGGATCCCCTCCACCGAGGAAAGGCGGCACAGACGTGCGACAGGAGGTCCAAAACAACTTTCTATAGACCGCACTCTCTATTTTGCGAGCCTATAAAGTTCCTGTTTCCTCAGCCGCCGACCCCTGGCATGTCAAATAGTCGGGGTTGTGGCGTTATTATCTATAAAATAACATTTGGCATGTCACTCAGGTTCTAGTGAATATACTCTATATCTGGTATTCACTTTTCTATAGAGAACTGAATTTTGCTCCATTTTGGTTGTTTCATACACCCACCTCGACATACCTTGCTAGGGGCTTGACATAGGAACAAAACGAATTCCCAACAAAGTCCGAACAAGCTTCATAGCATACTTCGGCATCGCGAGTTCGACCTTATATGCATTCGCTTCGAATCATGTCTTGGGTCAATAGTTGGGTTGCCGGATCCTGTGCTTGCTACCTTACGTTCCGCTCTATCGGCTAGGGTAGTAATGGGAGAACTACTGTGATAGTGTTTCCGGTTCACCTGGTTAAACACCTTAGTAGAGAAAGCCAAAAACTGACTGTCATGATGCGGCGAGAGCTGGTCAACCGCTTGACGACTTAATGGGATATTTTGCGATTCCCTCGTACTATAAGAAGGACCTTCTTTCAGGTATTACATGTAATGCACCACATTGGGACAACCGCGTACATAACATGATCTATATCGTAGATCCACCATAAAATTCCTATGGCTAAGTGAAAGCGTTAACGCCTTATAGTCCGATTGCCTAGTTAACCGCATTGACACCTCCTTTATGGACCAAGACGTTGGGTTAAGAGCGATCAATTGCTTTTCCGAACACCCCCGTATTTCCCATGAAAGGGCTGAAGCCGACGACTGGAAAACTTTCAGATTATATAAAAATGGCCGCATAAGAGGATCCAAATCTTTTAAGCAACTCTAAAATAAGATTTATTATTTCATAATATTGTCTTTTACAATGTCAATACATCTCACTCGAATATCATATCTTTTGAGCACTGGCCCTCTATCAAGCGGGCAGCCCCTAAGACATCTTTGAAATAATGCTCTACTTCGTGATGGTCCTTGCCCTTGGGTGGACTCTTCGCTGCAACATCGATGTCCTTCATTTTCGTCCAGTATGTTTTAACACGGGCAAAGGCCATCCGTGCACCTTCAATGCATGTTGATCACTTAACGACGTCAATACGCGGCACTGCATCAGCAAGTCGCCGCACCAAACCAAAATAACTATCCGGAAGTGGCTTGGTCGGACACAGCCGGACTATGACGTCTCACATGGCAGCGCCGGATAGCCGGTGCAGCTCTGCCCATTGGGTCATCTGTTCGTTCAGCAATAGTGGGCGCTTTGACGTACCAAATTGCGACCAGAAAAGCTTCTCCATTGCATACCCTTCTTGCGTTTGGTAAAACTGTGCCGCATCGGAAGCACTCTTCGGCAAATCCAATAAAGCATCTGGAGAACTCCACACTTGATTAAGTGGGGCATAATTCGGATCGCCGAACTTAGTTCGTAATAAAAAAGGGCTTACCAGCCATGATCTCCCCAGCTTCCCGGATCTCCTCCCGGGCCGCTCTAGATTCGGACCAGGCTTCTCTTGCCTCTTGTAAGGCCTTGTCAAGATCAGATGTTCTTGCTTTATTATCCCTCTCGAGGAATTCGCAGTGGCTGGCGGTGTCCGTTAGTTCATGCGTCATCGAGGATATTTTCTCCTCGCATTGGTGCCGAGCAGCCTGTTCGGCCTTTAACTCAGCAGATGCCTTTTCGGTAGCCGCATTACTAATCCTGGCCTGCTCCTCCGCCCGGGCTAGCTCAACCTGAAGGATCTCGATTGTGGCTGCACCATCTGCAGATATGTATATCTTATTACACAAATTCTTCGCGCCATGCTTATATTGTAAACACGTGCATATTATGACTGCCCCAACAACATACCTTGCGCCTCGTCAAGTCGCCTGTTGATAAGCGTGATGTCATTATCCGCCTCATCAATATTGTGCTGCAAATCCGCAACTTCTGTAGTACGGGCAGTTGCCGGGAAGGTCACCACCTATGTTCCAATTAATCATATTATCTCCTGGGCCTATCTTTTGATCCTCTGATCGCCTCCCTTGGGAAGCCAATCAGAGTCTCAGGGGCTACTATCTATACACAGGTGCATTTTGTGAACAAAACGGAAATCAAATTTTTTTACAGTACAAACCTCGAAGCATCTTAGCAGGCCCAGGAAGACCTCATTCAATCCTCTTTTGGTGGACAAGACCTTTTCAATCACCGTACCCATCAAGGCACGATGTTCCTCTGAGACGGATGCCCGTCACAGCATTGTCATCAATATATCCGGCGCCTCTGGATCTCCGGAAATTGCTGTAGGAGTACGGCCTCCCTTCGAAGGGATCCGTTTATTCGTCTCTGGCTTTAGACCGGACTGTTCTGGACCTTCATTCTTGGCCCCCGGATCCTGGGCCACTGAAGTATCACCTTCGGGTAGTGTTTTCGTCAGCCCTCGCACCACTTGATCAGGGGAGACCCTCCGCGACGACACCTCGAAGTCGTCCACCCTATTGGGCGAGGAGATCGGTGGAGGCGTCTCGCTTTCCATCATCTCTGGGAGGAGATCACCCGAGGAAGAGAATGGTTGAGGAAGACTGCGTGCCGAATTGCACAGAATATATATTCTAGATGTTACAAGAAAGGAATGGGACATGCTTAAAAACACCCTTGTCCACCTATGATTCGGCCTGAGGCTTATCCTCATCATGGGACTGCATGATGACGTCGTCCTCCAAGCCCAAGCCACCCGACAGAGGCATCTTGCCTTGTTTAGGAGCCTTCTCCTCCCATCCTTCGGAGGCAGCCCTTTTCTTTCCATGGGGGAAAGAGACGTTGACTTCCCCTTCACTTTTGTCCTCGGACGATGGAATCTTGATTCCCCCGGACACAATGTCTGATATACCTTCGGGATAGAGGCCATCTTTGGTCCTCTCATTCTCCGCCTTTCCCTCCTTCACACGCATCTGGTATGGTGCCGGGGCCAGCATCCTAATTAATACGGGTTCCGCCGAGGCTTCAGGAAGGGGCAGAACACTTAATTAGTTCCGCTTTCTTTATCCAGCCATACAAGAAGACAGTTTGCTCGGTAACATATTATGGTATACTTAACTACAAAATGTTCGGAAGACAAGTGCTTACCGGGCTATCTGGATGGTTGCAGTTGAGGCTGACGTCCTTAGTGGTGTCCGGCCAATGTTTTCGTTTCCCGAAAAACATATTCGACATCCCTTTGTGCGTAGCACCGAAGAAGTGTTGGAGGGTTCGTGGTCCTTCTGGATTAAATTCCCACATGCGAAGAGGCCTACGCTGGCATGGCAGGGTTCCACGAACTAGGATTACTTGAATCACGTTGACAAGATCGATGCCCTTCTCGAGGAGGGTTCTGATGCTGCTCTGCAGAGCCTGCACTTCATCAACTGATCCCCAGTCTAGCCCCTTATTGATCCATGATGCAAGCTGTAATGGAGGGCTAGAACGGAACGTAGGTGTAGCTGCCCACTTGGTAATATGGGGTTCCGTGACGTAAAACCACTCTCGCTGCCATTGGTTGGAGGTTTTGGTGAAAGAGCCTTTTGGCTAGGGAGTGTTGGTAAGCTTGCTTACTATGGCACCGCCGCACTCCACCTGTTCCCCGTCAACTACCTTCGGCCTCACACTAAAGGTCTTGAGCCATAAGCCGAAGTGTGAGGGGATTCGGAGGAAGGCCTCGCATGTGATGATAAATGCCGAGACGTGAAGGATAGAATCCGGAGCTAGATTGTGAAAATCTAGTCCGTAATAAAACATTAGCCCCTGGACGAAGGGGTGGAGAGCGAACCCTATCCCTCGGAGGAAGTGAGAGATGAATACGACCCTCTCGCCAGATCTGGGGGTCGGAATAACCTGTCCTTGAGCAGGAAGCCTGTGGGGGATCTCCGCGGTCAGGTATCTGGCCGCCCGAAGCTTTGCAATATCCTCCTCTGTGACGGAGGAAGCCACCCATCGGCCTAGAGGGCTGGGTCTAGACATGATGGGGAAGCTTGAAGCAAGGAAGTCGAACCTTGGGTGCTAGAACTCGAGGTTGGAAAGGCTGACGAGAGGTTTGGCGTAAAAAGACGGCCCTTGGTTCATGTATAAAGGCAACGGGTATTGAATGCCTCCTCCTAAGCCTGAAAAATTGCCTATTCCTAAGAAATCTTTCTAGTAGAACGGTTGGGTTACCCACGCTCGTATTAATGAGGATCCGGCAATAAGGGGACACGATCTCTACTTCAATAGGACGTGCCACTAAAAACCACACCTCGAAACATGGAACAGTGAACAGGAAATAGTTCGAAATAACGACCGGGTAAACATGATGTCATGTTACAAAAGTTGTCAGCAGGTTGGACTCGTGAAATATTATACTCTCTATGGCTATGTGTGTGGTACTTGTGTTACAGATCCGGAGACGTTTTGATTCATCCGAAGACTATCTTGGAGTATTCGGAAAGGGGAACCCGCCTTGCAATGCTGAAGACAATCTGCGCACCGGACACCTCGTCATTGAAGCCTGGTTCAGGGGCTACTGAGGGAGTCCGGGACTAAGGGGTCCTCGGGCGTCCAACCTATCGGATATGAGCCAGACTGATGGGATGTGAAGATACGAAGACCGGGGACTCTACCCGTGTCCGGATGAGACTCTCCTTGGCGTGGAAGGCAAGCTTGGCGACCAAATATGAAGATTTCCTTTATCTGTAACCGACCTTATGTAACCCTACATCCCTCCTGTGTCTATATAAACCATAGGGCTAGGTCCGTAGACACATCCTCTTAATCATAGTCAGGTTAGACTTTTAGGGTTTAGCCATTATGATCTCGTGGTAGATCAACTCTTGTAACACTCATATTCATCAAGATAAATCAAGCAGGAAGTAGGGTATTACCTCCATAGAGAGGTCCCGAACCTGGGTAAACATTGTGTCCCCCGTCTCCTATTACCATCGACCTTAGATGCACAGTTTGGGACCCCCTACCCGAGATCTGCCGGTTTTGACACCGACAACCACCGCCTTCCTTCGCTAATTCAAGGTGGATGGGCCCTCTCCAAGATGCCCTCCCGTGCCACGCGCCTACTTTACTTACCCCATGCAGTGCATGCAGCATACGTGGCTAAGGATAAGGGCGCGCTGTGGGAAGAGTAAATTGGCGGTTTCTACCCCATGCGTTAAAGCCATTCATGGGCCATCACTAGAGCGGACCCATCATTATTGTGTTTATGCAACACATAGGGAAGCCGGAAACTGGCCCGAAATCAAGACTAGTGAAGCAGCAAAGGAAAACTCAAGGGGCCAACCCCTTCAGCAATCCTGCCTGTGCTCTTATTAGGCCCTACCCCGACGACGCCAACACTGCATTCGGGGTAGGCCCCAGGGCTTCTGTCAGTACAACAAACCCTGGGTCTGTTGCCCAATTTTGCGCAGACACAAGATCAAGGTTGTAGCACCAGCTTAAGTCATGGATTGAAAGAACCAAGAGATTTGAAGAACCAACATGCAGCTTAGAGGGACCCAAATCGAGCCTGAGGAGAAAGGCATTGACAAGAGAAGGGTCTCCCTTGCCGAGCAGGCGAGCCCGGCAAAGGGCGAGGCCACCACCAGAAGCAAACAAGCAAGACTCCCTGGCAGAGCCTGCTGGGGCTCGTGGGGGTAGAACCACCCCGCCAACCACTCAAGCACAACTCACGTCGTCAAGCAGTGCGGTGTCAAGCCGTAAGGTGATTACGTGGCAGCCATTCACCACATGGCAGCCATTTCCTACAAAAGAAACCCACAGATGACACCCATCCTGCGACGTGTCAAGGGAACAGGCGCGAAGCTGGCGAGAAAGCCCGGCAGGCCTTGCCGAGCAACCAGTGATGTGACACTGAGTGGTGCATTTAATGCACCCTGTCAGCCTACAGAGTTAGGTATGATAGCACTGTTTGCTATCATATCAATGGATAATGACCACTTTGCCAATGTGGTGACCCCTTTACCTATAAAAGGACGCCCATGGCACTCGTAGGGGGGGGGGTAGAAGGTTAGAAAGTTGATAACCCCCAAGCCACGATACGCGCGTAGTCGTTGCGTCCCTGAGGCGAGCCTTGCCGGGAAAGTGTACTATGCATCACCAAACTCATCCCACCATCAATCCACCAAAGCAGGAGTAGGGTTTTACGCCCCGCGGCGGCCCAAACCTGGGTAAATTTCTTGTGTGCTTTCTGCCGCGCTACCGTGCGCTGTTCCGCTATTTGTGCAACGTGACGTCCCCTCGCCGAACCAGCAAGGGGCTACCTGGTCCTATAGGTTGCCGCGGATATCCCGCGACAAGTGCAGAGGGTCCTGATGCAAAATCGTGATGCAGTGAAGCCAGCTGGTGAAGTGGCGTCGTCTTCTTCATCATTGACTCCCGCAATAACAGTTGGAGCCAAAGATGAATACTCAGAATCTTCAATACAAGAAGTTGAACACCAACTTGCTGATTGTGGAGGCCGGGGGTCAAACTTGAAACGTTCAGTGAAGCCATCTACTTCAAGATCGTCTTCAGAATAGAGCATTGTGAGGCTCTTCAAGGCACGCCGACAGGCTTCGTGAGCAACAAATGAGTTCTTGGTTGCAAGGTTGCGTATGCGATTGACATCTACAAGGAGACTCTGCATCTACCTCTTCACCCAGTCATGATGCATGCTTCTGATGAAGTGAAACGGGAAGCTCTCAACTATTCAGTACACGAGCATGCTTCTGAGGCCTTTGATCTACTGTGCTGCTAGTTGCATCAGTGTCAGCATGACACGGCAGCCAAAGCTGGCCGAGAAGAGGACCAGCAACATTAGTGGTTGGGTTCAGCACATGAATCCCTCCAAGGGGTTGAGTGATGCTTTGAAAGGTAGCACTGTCTTCACGAACAGGCTCTTTGGCAGGCTCAGGATATATGGCTTCATGAGACATATCCACGTAAGGCAGAAACACAACATGGTTGCACGCTGAAGCTTGATAGTTGATGGTGGAGTGAAGCTTAATCAACCGCATGACCCTTGGAGCATAGAACTTGAGGCCAAACAGATCAATGCCTGAAGCTGCCAAATAATGGATGAAGAAATCTTGAGTGTTGAATCTGATGCCATTGAGAATGTAGAAGACCAATGTCTTCATAGTGCCTTCAAGCTTGGCGTGAGGAGAATTCCCCTTGATTGGCCATAGAGTATGCCTCAGTATGTGATAGATGATGCCGGGCAGATACTCGAGGTCATTGACATAGAATTCCTTGGGGTATTCAGCATCAACTAGCAATAGCTTCATCATGCTGAGCATTTGACTCATGTTTGGCTCCAGTTTCTGGAAGATGCTCTGCAATTCTTGCTCATAGGACTGACAACCTGGCTCATACAGATCACCATGAGTGGGCAGGGAAGTTAGCTCAATGATATCTTGAGCTTTGGTTTCGTGATGTCACTACTGCAGGATGCTGCTAATGGGACACTACGATCAGAGACCCTTTGACAAAACCACGTGTGATGCATTAATCGCAAGCGGGGATGTAAAAAACTGTCAAAAAAGATGCAAAATGTTTGCAATGGCGGAGACATCAAACACGGTTCACGTTTTAGTTACATGTGCGATGCGGGGCATACAGTTGATCCATAAGAACTGTTTGCGATGAGGCAGAACAACAGAAACGGGCAGCCATATATCAATGTGTGTGCGACATAGGGCATATAGTTCGCTCCAATGAACTGTGTGCTATTAGGGAATGCAACAGACACAGTGAGCCAGATCAAGGTGTGTGTCATATACAGCATACGGTTCACTCGGGTGAACTGATTTCGATTAGGTAAGAGAACATAAATGGTTCAACTTAACAAGATGTGTGTGATATGCGGCATACAGTTCACATAGATGAACTGTTTGTGATGAGCCCAAAGAACACAAACGATTCATGTATGTGTGTGATACATAGCAAACATCTCACTCGGATGAACTGTTTGCGATGAGAAATTATAACAGAGACGATTACTATAGTTAGTTCATGTGCGATTCTGTTCATACAAAAAACTTTTAAAAAAATGCAAACTAGTTGCTTGCGGTGGCTAGGAGTATCGCACACGATGCGTCTATGAGTACTCATGTGCGATGATTAGTAAGTTACACATATGTTCCCTTATGTTAACACGTGTGTGATAAATAACACGTGGCACCGCATACGATATTCGGGTTCTGTGTGTGCTCCACTTATTCTTCCCGCGCTCCAGCGAATGCTTCCCGCGCCCCACATGGGTGATTTGTAAAATCCACGCCTCTTCCCTCATCGGTTTCCCGCCACCAGCTAAAGGCTTGCTGCATATAACCTAGGTGGCAACACAACATCGCGAAACTCTGCCCAGATCTAGTCCTCACCCATCTACCATTAGTTATTCCAAACATGCTAGGAAATGACCAAAGCTTCAACGACGACCCCTACCTGTGTTACATCTTCGGCGAGGAGAACGAGCTGGAGCAGGTCGGGGAGCAATAGCTTCATCTGCTAGTGCAGGCACCATGGCCCATCGGTAGTGATATCGACGTGACAGTCCTTGGGCACACAATCGACATATTGCAGTGGAGGTGTGATGAGAAGTTTGCCATCCACCGTGCAAAAGATCCAGAGCTGCTTGGCGGCATGATGAACGACCCACCCGAAGAGCCGTCGTCACCAGTGCTCATCGAGAGCCTGATGTCCTGCAAGGAATGGGCAGAGGACCTCTGCGATTCAGTCAAGACACAGGCAGCCTGCGGCTTCATCATTGCCCGTGGTGGCCGTGTCAACCTCGATCCCGACAATGTGATGGCTAGGCTCAAGCGCATCCTTGGCGGAGTTGACGTCCCCAATGAAGTAGAACATTGCCAACCTGATATCTTGAGGATGCAGGTGATGGATGGAATTTGCTACCAGGCCAGAGACATGGAAATGGAGCGGTTCCGCGGAGATATCATGTGCGTGATTGCACGCTGTCAAGCTCTTCTGGACGAGGCCCAACAATCCCAAGAGCCTCCCGGTGCCAGCAGCTCTGTAGGCGAAGGCGGATCAGGACACTTGGAATGAACGGCCGCGAGAGAGCTATGCTGATCATGGAGTCCGAGAAGACCATCGTCGGAAGGCCACCAGCTCAGCCTTTTAGCCTATATTTTATTATAATTGTGTGCATATGTAGGTCGTGAGTATTTTGGGCCTTGCTGCATGTGGAATTTTAAATTATCCTGAATATGTAAGACAATTACTAACTGTTACCATTGTAAATTTGCCTCAACGGGGAGTAGAGCACGCGTAGGGATGCCAGAGCGAAGTGCGCCGCGGCCGCCTCAATGGCGAGCAAAACACATGGATGGACATGAGCAGAGCATACCGCAGCCGCCTCAATGAGGAGCAAAGCGCGCCGCAGCCGCCTCAACGGCGAGCAACCACATGGTCAACTTTCTGGCACCCTGTGGGAGGCACGACGGTGCATCCATAGGACACAGTTGTGATATCTTGTCTGTGTGTGATAGTGGGCAGACACATACACGTACATCCTAGAACGCAGGCCCACATTTCGGGCTTCCCATGCATGGCATACGGTTGATCTAAAAAAACTGTTTGCGATGAGCCAGAACAACAGAAACGGGCTTTGTAGGCCCAGAACCATCAATAAATTTTGACCTTGTTTCTTGTCACATTGCAGATTACAATGGAATAAGTAATTGCAAATCTGTTCACACCTACCAAACTAATATGTGTTCACACTTAGTACCTGGCTATAAAAACTACCCACTCGAAAATTACTTCACAGTTGCTCTCCTCATCACCCACAAAATCGATCTTTCCTGTCAAGTCGTTCCACCATGACTGGTAGGAGAAGTTTCAGGTGGACATATAACCAGGCAGCAAAGACTAAGGCCGCGGAAGCAATAGAGAGGTCCCGCCGCGAAGTGGCAGCCGCAGCACAGATGTCCCGGCGCGCCACAGAGCCCTCGAACAAGCTCTCACGGGCATGCGAGGTTTCTCACAAACACACTCATCGCGTCGGTGATCGCGACGAGCTGGCATTGCTGAATTCCTTGGCCGGCGACGACGACATTCTCGCTGGCCTCATTAAGCAACAGGACCTGGTCGGCGGCTTGATGAAACTGCTTCAGATTAGCGATGCCTCGGTTGACAAGGCGACCAACCTCGTCGAGCAACTCGTAATCTCCTTAAGGAGCTTGCCGAGAAGGAGGAGGAGGACGCCGGCTGGAAGATGTTGCATGAGCAGAGCAATGCCTTGGGGATGACGCTGACAGCGGTCGTCGAGGAACTGATGGGTGACTTGAGGAAGCTCTGGATCGAGCACGAGCAGAAGGTGGAGTAATCTGTGGCCGCTTTCAAGCATAGTCGTGAGGAATTGAAGAAGGAGCTGGAGGATGTCGTCGCCCGGCGATCCATCGACGAGTAGAGACAGTAGCGACCCAGATCGTTGTATGCGATTTCCTTCTTCTCTTGCCCCCGTGTCTTCAGGGCTTTGCCGCATGTGGCATTTTAAATTATTCGGAATATGTAAGACAATTATTATCCACGCCATTGTAAATTTGTCGTCGTATTATCTGCTTCCATTTTATTTGTCGTCGTATTATCCGTTACCCTATGTGGCAATTTAAATTAGGTCAGAATACGAGTTGAAAACACGAACAAAGCAAATGCTTCCATGGGATCACAAGAAAACACCCTTCGTCCATGTACTTTAAATAACTGCGTGTTAAACAACGGCTCGGCCGCCATCAATGGAGAAGTTGTGAGTGAGGTGGGCGGCTGGTGGATGGAGGTTAAAGAGCTCGCTTCCCGTGAGCATGGGCGACCTTGATGCTCGCACATGTCCCGTCAAGCCTACGAGCTGTGTAGGATGCACGTGTCCCATCGAGCCTGCACGACGGACTGCTCGCACGCGTCCTGTCGAGACTGCACAACGGACTTCTCGCACTTGTCCCTTCTAATCAAATAGTTACACGCACGCCACCGAGAATGGTTAAATTTTGGCAGAGGGTAGTGGCCACACTTAAATGGCTAC
Organism: Triticum aestivum; assembly: GCF_018294505.1. NCBI lineage: Eukaryota > Viridiplantae > Streptophyta > Magnoliopsida > Poales > Poaceae > Triticum > Triticum aestivum. The sequence continues at coordinate 196,804,781 of NC_057809.1, read as the reverse complement.
GGGAACACACTTCATATAATACAACCGTTTGCGATACTAACGTGTCAGGTATTTGTTTGAGAAGGACTTCGTTTGCTATTAATGTGTGCGCCTTGTCTCAAACTGGACGTTTTTTACCACGACATATATGTGCCATGTCATGAAACCATGCCAAGTTTCATGTTTTTTGGGTGAGTTTTCAATTTACTGCGATTTAAAAACCAAGATTCTCAATTTTTCAGAATGACAAGAAGTTTATAATTCATTCCCATTCCTAAAATGAGACCTAAACATGCCCCAATGACACATGTACGATTTCCCACCCATTTTTGCATCACTGGAGCATGTGCTGTAGTTCAAATTTGAATTATGGATTACATTAAATGCCTAGAAACTTAATTAATATATACAATGGCCAAATGAACCCTGAACAGTTTCAAATTTCAGCATGACACTCCTGTTATTCTATGTTTCCTGTAGAAAACAAAGTTCAAGGCGAGAGGAGGCAATGATTATCGTTTTGCCCACAAGAGGGGCATGTTTCCCTACCGGAACCACGAGAGTTGCAATAAGCTTCGGTTTGTAAGAGGCTTGTAATATAGCTTGGCCCAAATTGGACAATTATTTTACAATGACATATATGTGCCATGTAGTGACACCATGCCAAGTTTCATGATTTCCTGGTGAGTTTTGGATTTACGGAGATTTAAAAGCTGAGATTCGCAATGTTTGTGGCCAAGCTAGGACGCCAAGACAGATGAATTCATTCACGTTTGTTCCATGGAACCTAAACATGTACCCCAAGGACACATGTACATTTTTCTATCCATTTTGGTGCATTGGAGCATGTATTTGTAGTTCAGATTTGAATTATGGACATTAAATGCCAAGAAAACTCAATTACTGAATAAAAAAGGTCAAACGAACCCTGAATAATTTCAAATTTCAGCGCGAATCTCCCATTGTTCCATGTTGCGTGTAGAAGAAAATACAAGGCTAGAAGAGGGAGTGATTATCGATTCGCCCACAAGGGGACACGTTTCCCTATCTAAACCACGAGGGTTCTTGCGATAGGCTCCGGTTTGTAAGAGGTTTGTAATAAAGCTTGGCCCAAATTGGACAATGTTTTTACCATGACATATATGTGCCATGACATGACACCATGCCACCTTTGATGACTTTCTGGTGAGTTTTGGTTTATGGGGATTTAAAAATCGAGATTCCAAATGTTTGAGGATGAGCTAGGACGCCGGTACGGTTGTAATTCATTCACATTCCTGGCATGGGACCTAAACATGCACCCAAGGACACATGTATAATTTTTGTAGCCATTTTGGTGAAATGGAGCATGTATTTGTAGTTCAGATCTTAATTATGGACATTATATGTCTAGGAAACTCAATTAGTGTATAAAAAGGCCAAAAGAACCCTGAATAAGTTTAAATTTCAGCATGGATATCCTGTTGTTCCATGTTGCCCATAGAAGAAAATACAAGGCGAAAAGAGGCGGTGATTACATCTCGCCCACAGGGGGAACACGTTTCCCTACCGGAACCATGAGGCTTCTTTGAGAGGAGCTCCGTATTGTAAGAGGTTTGTAATAAAGCTTGGCCCAAATTGGACAATGTTTTTACCATGACATATATGTGCCATGACGTGACACCATGCCAACTCGGCACTGGTTGAACAGTCTGCCCGAAAATTCTATCGACAGCTGGGAGGACTTGGAAGAAGCCTTCCTTGACATCTTCCAAAGAACATATGTCCGGCCACCGGATGCCGATGACTTAAGTCATATTGTCCAGCAGCCCGGAGAGTCAGCCAGGAAGCTCTAGACTAGGTTCTTAGTTAAAAAGAACCAAATCGTCGACTGTTCGGACGCGGAAGCCCTAGTGGGCTTCAAGCACAACGTCTGGGATGAATGGCTCGCTCGCCACCTCGGTCAAGAAAAACCAAAATCCATGTCAGCCCTTACAACTCTAATGACCCGCTTTTGCGCGGGAGAAGACAGCTGGCTCGCTCGTAGAAGCAACAACGCCAGTGATCCGAGCACCTCCAAAGTCCGAGACAGTAATGGAAAACAATGACGCGGTAAATACAAACGTCACAATGATAATGAAAGAACGCACGACACAGCGGTCAACGCCGGATTCAGCGGCCCCAAAACCGGTCAATGGAAAAAGCCATTCAAGGCAAACAGAGACGGACCATCCAATTTGGACAAGATATTGGATCGGCCCTGCCAGATTCATGGCCACCCCAACAAACTAGCTAATCATACCAACAAAAGTTGTTGGGTCTTCAATAAGGCTGGCAAGCTAAACGCTGAACACAAGGGGAGGAGGCCACCAGTCGATAGCGACGGCGAAGAGGCTCACCAACCACATACCGAGGGCCAGAAGCAATTTCCCCCCGAAGTGAAAACAGTGAACATGGTATACATGATACACAACTCTACGGGGGAGCAGGAGAAACCCTTCCTCCAGATTGAGGATCACACTACGGCAACCTCAGCCGAAGAACAAAGCGGTCCCATTAAACCGCATACCTTGCTGGCCATCAAGCCACCGGTCTCCATTCAACAGGATCGACCAATTTCGGAGCAGGACTAGCAGTTCGGCTTCTGCCGACCGCCTCATACACATGCGAAATCTGTATCACGCATACATTACTATGCACTTCAAATACCCTGGGCGTCGGCGGAAGCACAATACGAACGGCTCGACATATACTCCCATAAACTACTTCCTTTTTCTTTCCTTTTTTAAGTTACTTTCTTTTCCTTTATCCTTTGCCACAGGTGGCGCAAAGGCTGATCATCTCATGGACTGTATCAGAGTTCGGGTTCATAAATTCACTCAAAAGGCTACTCCTGTTAAGGATCCCCTCCACCGAGGAAAGGCGGCACAGACGTGCGACAGGAGGTCCAAAACAACTTTCTATAGACCGCACTCTCTATTTTGCGAGCCTATAAAGTTCCTGTTTCCTCAGCCGCCGACCCCTGGCATGTCAAATAGTCGGGGTTGTGGCGTTATTATCTATAAAATAACATTTGGCATGTCACTCAGGTTCTAGTGAATATACTCTATATCTGGTATTCACTTTTCTATAGAGAACTGAATTTTGCTCCATTTTGGTTGTTTCATACACCCACCTCGACATACCTTGCTAGGGGCTTGACATAGGAACAAAACGAATTCCCAACAAAGTCCGAACAAGCTTCATAGCATACTTCGGCATCGCGAGTTCGACCTTATATGCATTCGCTTCGAATCATGTCTTGGGTCAATAGTTGGGTTGCCGGATCCTGTGCTTGCTACCTTACGTTCCGCTCTATCGGCTAGGGTAGTAATGGGAGAACTACTGTGATAGTGTTTCCGGTTCACCTGGTTAAACACCTTAGTAGAGAAAGCCAAAAACTGACTGTCATGATGCGGCGAGAGCTGGTCAACCGCTTGACGACTTAATGGGATATTTTGCGATTCCCTCGTACTATAAGAAGGACCTTCTTTCAGGTATTACATGTAATGCACCACATTGGGACAACCGCGTACATAACATGATCTATATCGTAGATCCACCATAAAATTCCTATGGCTAAGTGAAAGCGTTAACGCCTTATAGTCCGATTGCCTAGTTAACCGCATTGACACCTCTTTTATGGACCAAGACGTTGGGTTAAGAGCGATCAATTGCTTTTCCGAACACCCCCGTATTTCCCATGAAAGGGCTGAAGCCGACGACTGGAAAACTTTTAGATTATATAAAAATGGCCGCATAAGAGGATCCAAATCTTTTAAGCAACTCTAAAATAAGATTTATTATTTCATAATATTGTCTTTTACAATGTCAATACATCTCACTCGAATATCATATCTTTTGAGCACTGGCCCTCTATCAAGCGGGCAGCCCCTAAGACATCTTTGAAATAATGCTCTACTTCGTGATGGTCCTTGCCCTTGGGTGGACTCTTCGCTGCAACATCGATGTCCTTCATTTTCGTCCAGTATGTTTTAACACGGGCAAAGGCCATCCGTGCACCTTCAATGCATGTTGATCACTTAACGACGTCAATACGCGGCACTGCATCAGCAAGTCACCGCACCAAACCAAAATAACTATCCGGAAGTGGCTTGGTCGGACACAGCCAGACTATGACGTCTCACATGGCAGCGCCGGATAGCCGGTGCAGCTCTGCCCATTGCGTCATCTGTTCGTTCAGCAATAGTGGGCGCTTTGACGTACCAAATTGCGACCAGAAAAGCTTCTCCATTGCATACCCTTCTTGCGTTTGGTAAAACTGTGCCGCATCGGAAGCACTCTTCGGCAAATCCAATAAAGCATCTGGAGAACTCCACACTTGATTAAGCGGGGCATAATTCGGATCGCCGAACTTAGTTCGTAATAAAAAAGGGCTTACCAGCCATGATCTCCCCAGCTTCCCGGATGTCCTCCCGGGCCGCTCTAGATTCGGACCAGGCTTCTCTTGCCTCTCGTAAGGCCTTGTCAAGATCAGATGTTCTTGCTTTATTATCCCTCTCGAGGAATTCGCAGTGGCTGGCGGTGTTCGTTAGTTCACGCGTCATCGAGGATATTTTCTCCTCGCATTGGTGCCGAGCAGCCTGTTCGGCCTTTAACTCAGCAGATGCCTTTTCGGTAGCCGCATTACTAATCCTGGCCTGCTCCTCCGCCCGGGCTAGCTCAACCTGAAGGATCTCGATTGTGGCTGCACCATCTGCAGATATGTATATCTTATTACACAAATTCTTCGCGCCATGCTTATATTGTAAACACGTGCATATTATGACTGCCCCAACAACATACCTTGCGCCTCGTCAAGTCGCCTGTTGATAAGCGTGATGTCATTATCCGCCTCATCAATATTGTGTTGCAAATCCGCAACTTCTGTAGTACGGGCAGTTGCCGGGAAGGTCACCACCTATGTTCCAATTAATCATATTATCTCCTGGGCCTATCTTTTGATCCTCTGATCGCCTCCCTTGGGAAGCCAATCAGAGTCTCAGGGGCTAGTATCTATACACAGGTGCATTTTGTGAACAAAACAGAAATCAAATTTTTTTACAGTACAAACCTCGAAGCATCTTAGCAGGCCCAGGAAGACCTCATTCAATCCTCTTTTGGTGGACAAGACCTTTTCAATCACCGTACCCATCAAGGCACGATGTTCCTCTGAGACGGATGCCCGTCGCAGCATTGTCATCAATATATCCGGCGCCTCTGGATCTCCGGAAATTGCTGTAGGAGTACGGCCTCCCTTCGAAGGGATCCGTTTATTCGTCTCTGGCTTTAGACCGGACTGTTCTGGACCTTCATTCTTGGCCCCCGGATCCTGGGCCACTGAAGTATCACCTTCGGGTAGTGTTTTCGTCAGCCCTCGCACCACTTGATCAGGGGAGACCCTCCGCGACGACACCTCGAAGTCGTCCACCCTATTGGGCGAGGAGATCGGTGGAGGCGTCTCGCTTTCCATCATCTCTGGGAGGAGATCACCCGAGGAAGAGAATGGTTGAGGAAGACTGCGTGCCGAATTGCACAGAATATATATTCTAGATGTTACAAGAAAGGAATGGGACATGCTTAAAAACACCCTTGTCCACCTATGATTCGGCCTGAGGCTTATCCTCATCATGGGACTGCACGATGACGTCGTCCTCCAAGCCCAAGCCACCCGACAGAGGCATCTTGCCTTGTTTAGGAGCCTTCTCCTCCCATCCTTCGGAGGCAGCCCTTTTCTTTCCATGGGGGAAAGAGACGTTGACTTCCCCTTCACTTTTGTCCTCGGACGATGGAATCTTGATTCCCCCGGACACAATGTCTGATATACCTTCGGGATAGAGGCCATCTTTGGTCCTCTCATTCTCCGCCTTTCCCTCCTTCACACGCATCTGGTATGGTGCCGGGGCCAGCATCCTAATTAATACGGGTTCCGCCGAGGCTTCGGGAAGGGGCAGAACACTTAATTAGTTCCGCTTTCTTTATCCAGCCATACAAGAAGACAGTTTGCTCGGTAACATATTACGGTATACTTAACTACAAAATGTTCGGAAGACAAGTGCTTACCGGGCTATCTGGATGGTTGCAGTTGAGGCTGACGTCCTTAGTGGTGTCCGGCCAATGTTTTCGTTTCCCGAAAAACATATTCGACATCCCTTTGTGCGTAGCACCGAAGAAGTGTTGGAGGGTTCGTGGTCCTTCTGGATTAAATTCCCACATGCGAAGAGGCCTACGCTGGCATGGCAGGGTTCCACGAACTAGGATTACTTGAATCACGTTGACAAGATCGATGCCCTTCTCGAGGAGGGTTCTGATGCTGCTCTGCAGAGCCTGCACTTCATCAACTGATCCCCAGTCTAGCCCCTTATTGATCCATGATGCAAGCTGTAATGGAGGGCTGGAACGGAACGTAGGTGTAGCTGCCCACTTGGTAATATGGGGTTCCGTGACGTAAAACCACTCTCGCTGCCATTGGTTGGAGGTTTTGGTGAAAGAGCCTTTTGGCTAGGGAGTGTTGGTAAGCTTGCTTACTATGGCACCGCCGCACTCCACCTGTTCCCTATCAACTACCTTCGGCCTCACACTAAAGGTCTTGAGCCATAAGCCGAAGTGTGAGGGGATTCGGAGGAAGGCCTCGCATGTGATGATAAATGCCGAGACGTGAAGGATAGAATCCGGAGCTAGATTGTGAAAATCTAGTCCGTAATAAAACATTAGCCCCTGGACGAAGGGGTGGAGAGCGAACCCTATCCCTCGGAGGAAGTGAGAGATGAATACGACCCTCTCGCCAGATCTGGGGGTCGGAATAACCTGTCCTTGAGCAGGAAGCCTGTGGGGGATCTCCGCGGTCAGGTATCTGGCCGCCCGAAGCTTTGCAATATCCTCCTCTGTGACGGAGGAAGCCACCCATCGGCCTAGAGGGCTGGGTCTAGACATGATGGGGAAGCTTGAAGCAAGGAAGTCGAACCTTGGGTGCTAGAACTCGAGGTTGGAAAGGCTGACGAGAGGTTTGGCGTAAAAAGACGGCCCTTGGTTCATGTATAAAGGCAACGGGTATTGAACGCCTCCTCCTAAGCCTGAAAAATTGCCTATTCCTAAGAAATCTTTCTAGTAGAACGGTTGGGTTACCCACGCTCGTATTAATGAGGATCCCGCAATAAGGGGACACGATCTCTACTTCAATAGGACGTGCCAATAAAAACCACACCTCGAAACATGGAACAGTGAACAGGAAATAGTTCGAAATAACGACCGGGTAAACGTGATGTCATGTTACAAAAGTTGTCAGCAGGTTGGACTCGTGAAATATTATACTCTCTACGGCTATGTGTGTGGTACTTGTGTTACAGATCCGGAGACGTTTTGATTCATCCGAAGACTATCTTGGAGTATTCGGAAAGGGGAACCCGCCTTGCAATGCTGAAGACAATCTGCGCACCGGACACCTCGTCATTGAAGCCTGGTTCAGGGGCTACTGAGGGAGTCCGGGACTAAGGGGTCCTCGGGCGTCCAACCTATCGGATATGAGCCAGACTGATGGGCTGTGAAGATACGAAGACCGGGGACTCTACCCGTGTCCGGATGAGACTCTCCTTGGAGTGGAAGGCAAGCTTGGCGACCAAATATGAAGATTTCCTTTATCTGTAACCGACCTTATGTAACCCTACATCCCTCCTGTGTCTATATAAACCATAGGGCTAGGTCCGTAGACACATCCTCTTAATCATAGTCAGGTTAGACTTTTAGGGTTTAGCCATTACGATCTCGTGGTAGATCAACTCTTGTAACACTCATATTCATCAAGATAAATCAAGCAGGAAGTAGGGTATTACCTCCATAGAGAGGTCCCGAACCTGGGTAAACATTGTGTCCCCCGTCTCCTATTACCATCGACCTTAGATGCACAGTTTGGGACCCCCTACCCGAGATCTGCCGGTTTTGACACCGACAACCACCGCCTTCCTTCGCTAATTCAAGGTGGATGGGCCCTCTCCAAGATGCCCTCCCGTGCCACGCGCCTACTTTACTTACCCCATGCAGTGCATGCAGCATACGTGGCTAAGGATAAGGGCGCGCTGTGGGAAGAGTAAATTGGCGGTTTCTACCCCATGCGTTAAAGCCATTCATGGGCCATCACTAGAGCGGACCCATCATTATTGTGTTTATGCAACACATAGGGAAGCCGGAAACTGGCCCGAAATCAAGACTAGTGAAGCAGCAAAGGAAAACTCAAGGGGCCAACCCCTTCAGCAATCCTGCCTGTGCTCTTATTAGGCCCTACCCCGACGACGCCAACACTGCATTCGGGGTAGGCCCCAGGGCTTCTGTCAGTACAACAAACCCTGGGTCTGTTGCCCAATTTTGCGCAGACACAAGATCAAGGTTGTAGCACCAGCTTAAGTCATGGATTGAAAGAACCAAGAGATTTGAAGAACCAACATGCAGCTTAGAGGGACCCAAATCGAGCCTGAGGAGAAAGGCATTGACAAGAGAAGGGTCTCCCTTGCCGAGCAGGCGAGCCCGGCAAAGGGCGAGGCCACCACCAGAAGCAAACAAGCAAGACTCCCTGGCAGAGCCTGCTGGGGCTCGTGGGGGTAGAACCACCCCGCCAACCACTCAAGCACAACTCACGTCGTCAAGAAGTGCGGTGTCAAGCCGTAAGGTGATTACGTGGCAGCCATTCACCACATGGCAGCCATTTCCTACAAAAGAAACCCACAGATGACACCCATCCTGCGACGTGTCAAGGGAACAGGCGCGAAGCTGGCGAGAAAGCCCGGCAGGCCTTGCCGAGCAACTAGTGATGTGACACTGAGTGGTGCATTTAATGCACCCTATCAGCCTACAGAGTTAGGTATGATAGCACTGTTTGCTATCATATCAATGGATAATGACCACTTTGCCAATGTGGTGACCCCTTTACCTATAAAAGGACGCCCATGGCACTCGTAGGGGGGGGGGGTAGAAGGTTAGAAAGTTGACAACCCCCAAGCCACGATACGCGCGTAGTCGTTGCGTCCCTGAGGCGAGCCTTGCCGGGAAAGTGTACTATGCATCACCAAACTCATCCCACCATCAATCCACCAAAGCAGGAGTAGGGTTTTACGCCCCGCGGCGGCCCAAACCTGGGTAAATTTCTTGTGTGCTTTCTGCCGCGCTACCGTGCGCTGTTCCGCTATTTGTGCAACGTGACGTCCCCTCGCCGAACCAGCAAGGGGCTACCTGGTCCTATAGGTTGCCGCGGATATCCCGTGACAAGTGCAGAGGGTCCTGATGCAAAATCGTGATGCAGTGAAGCCAGCTGGTGAAGTGGCGTCGTCTTCTTCATCATTGACTCCCGCAATAACAGTTGGAGCCAAAGATGAATACTCAGAATCTTCAATACAAGAAGTTGAACACCAACTTGCTGATTGTGGAGGCCAGGGGTCAAACTTGAAACGTTCAGTGAAGCCATCTACTTCAAGATCGTCTTCAGAATAGAGCATTGTGAGGCTCTTCAAGGCACGCCGACAGGCTTCGTGAGCAACAAATGAGTTCTTGGTTGCAAGGTTGCGTATGCGATTGTCATCTACAAGGAGACTCTGCATCTACCTCTTCACCCAGTCATGATGCATGCTTCTGATGAAGTGAAACGGGAAGCTCTCAACTATTCAGTACACGAGCATGCTTCTGAGGCCTTTGATCTACTGTGCTGCTAGTTGCATCAGTGTCAGCATGACACGGCAGCCAAAGCTGGCCGAGAAGAGGACCAGCAACATTAGTGGTTGGGTTCAGCACATGAATCCCTCCAAGGGGTTGAGTGATGCTTTGAAAGGTAGCATTGTCTTCACGAACAGGCTCTTTGGCAGGCTCAGGATATATGGCTTCATGAGACATATCCACGTAAGGCAGAAACACAACATGGTTGCACGCTGAAGCTTGATAGTTGATGGTGGAGTGAAGCTTAATCAACCGCATGACCCTTGGAGCATAGAACTTGAGGCCAAACAGATCAATGCCTGAAGCTGCCAAATAATGGATGAAGAAATCTTGAGTGTTGAATCTGATGCCATTGAGAATGTAGAAGACCAATGTCTTCATAGTGCCTTCAAGCTTGGCGTGAGGAGAATTCCCCTTGATTGGCCATAGAGTATGCCTCAGTATGTGATAGATGATGCCGGGCAGATACTCGAGGTCATTGACATAGAATTCCTTGGGGTATTCAGCATCAACTAGCAATAGCTTCATCATGCTGAGCATTTGACTCATGTTTGGCTCCAGTTTCTGGAAGATGCTCTGCAATTCTTGCTCATAGGACTGACAACCTGGCTCATACAGATCACCATGAGTGGGCAGGGAAGTTAGCTCAATGATATCTTGAGCTTTGGTTTCGTGATGTCACTACTGCAGGATGCTGCTAATGGGACACTACGATCAGAGACCCTTTGACAAAACCACGTGTGATGCATTAATCGCAAGCGGGGATGTAAAAAACTGTCAAAAAAGATGCAAAATGTTTGCAATGGCGGAGACATCAAACACGGTTCACGTTTTAGTTACATGTGCGATGCGGGGCATACAGTTGATCCATAAGAACTGTTTGCGATGAGGCAGAACAACAGAAACGGGCAGCCATATATCAATGTGTGTGCGACATAGGGCATATAGTTCGCTCCAATGAACTGTGTGCTATTAGGGAATGCAACAGACACAGTGAGCCAGATCAAGGTGTGTGTCATATACAGCATACGGTTCACTCGGGTGAACTGATTTCGATTAGGTAAGAGAACATAAATGGTTCAACTTAACAAGATGTGTGTGATATGCGGCATACAGTTCACATAGATGAACTGTTTGTGATGAGCCCAAAGAACACAAACGATTCATGTATGTGTGTGATACATAGCAAACATCTCACTCGGATGAACTGTTTGCGATGAGAAATTATAACAGAGACGATTACTATAGTTAGTTCATGTGCGATTCTGTTCGTACAAAAAACTTTTAAAAAAAATGCAAACTAGTTGCTTGCGGTGGCTAGGAGTATCGCACACGATGCGTCTATGAGTACTCATGTGCGATGATTAGTAAGTTACACATATGTTCCCTTATGTTAACACGTGTGTGATAAATAACACGTGGCACCGCATACGATATTCGGGTTCTGTGTGTGCTCCACTTATTCTTCCCGCGCTCCAGCGAATGCTTCCCGCGCCCCACATGGGTGATTTGTAAAATCCACGCCTCTTCCCTCATCGGTTTCCCGCCACCAGCTAAAGGCTTGCTGCATATAACCTAGGTGGCAACACAACATCGCGAAACTTTGCCCAGATCTAGTCCTCACCCATCTACCATTAGTTATTCCAAACATGCTAGGAAATGACCAAAGCTTCAACGACGACCCCTACCTGTGTTACATCTTCGGCGAGGAGAACGAGCTGGAGCAGGTCGGGGAGCAATAGCTTCATCTGCTGGTGCAGGCACCATGGCCCATCGGTAGTGATATCAACGTGACAGTCCTTGGGCACACAATCGACATATTGCAGTGGAGGTGTGATGAGAAGTTTGCCATCCACCATGCAAAAGATCCAGAGCTGCTTGGCGGCATGATGAACGACCCACCCGAAGAGCCGTCGTCACCAGTGCTCATCGAGAGCCTGATGTCCTGCAAGGAATGGGCAGAGGACCTCTGCGATTCAGTCAAGACACAGGCAGCCTGCGGCTTCATCATTGCCCATGGTGGCCGTGTCAACCTCGATCCCGACGATGTGATGGCTAGGCTCAAGCGCATCCTTGGCGGAGTTGACGTCCCCAATGAAGTAGAACATTGCCAACCTGATATCTTGAGGATGCAGGTGATGGATGGAATTTGCTACCAGGCCAGAGACATGGAAATGGAGCGGTTCCGCGGAGATATCATGTGCGTGATTGCACGCTGTCAAGCTCTTCTGGACGAGGCCCAACAATCCCAAGAGCCTCCCGGTGCCAGCAGCTCTGTAGGCGAAGGTGGATCAGGACACTTGGAATGAACGGCCGCGAGAGAGCTATGCTGATCATGGAGTCCGAGAAGACCATCGTCGGAAGGCCACCAGCTCAGCCTTTTAGCCTATATTTTATTATAATTGTGTGCATATGTAGGTCGTGAGTATTTTGGGCCTTGCTGCATGTGGAATTTTAAATTATCCTGAATATGTAAGACAATTACTAACTGTTACCATTGTAAATTTGCCTCAACGGGGAGTAGAGCACGCGTAGGGATGCCAGAGCGAAGTGCGCCGCGGCCGCCTCAATGGCGAGCAAAACACATGAACGGACATGAGCAGAGCATACCGCAGCCGCCTCAATGAGGAGCAAAGCGCACCGCAGCCGCCTCAACGGCGAGCAACCACATGGTCAACTTTCTGGCACCCTGTGGGAGGCACGACGGTGCATCCATAGGACACAGTTGTGATATCTTGTCTGTGTGTGATAGTGGGCAGACACATACACGTACATCCTAGAACGCAGGCCCACATTTCGGGCTTCCCATGCGTGGCATACGGTTGATCTAAAAAAACTGTTTGCGATGAGCCAGAACAACAGAAACGGGCTTTGTAGGCCCAGAACCATCAATAAATTTTGACCTTGTTTCTTGTCACATTGCAGATTACAATGGAATAAGTAATTGCAAATCTGTTCACACCTACCAAACTAATATGTGTTCACACTTAGTACCTGACTATAAAAACTACCCACTCGAAAATTACTTCACAGTTGCTCTCCTCATCACCCACAAAATCGATCTTTCCTGTCAAGTCGTTCCACCATGACTGGTAGGAGAAGTTTCAGGTGGACATATAACCAGGCAGCAAAGACTAAGGCCGCAGAAGCAATAGAGAGGTCCCGCCGCGAAGTGGCAGCCGCAGCAGAGATGTCCCGGCGCGCCACGGAGCCCTCGAACAAGCTCTCACGTGCATGCGAGGTTTCTCACAAACGCACTCATCGCGTCGGTGATCGCGACAAGCTGGCATTGCTGAATTCCTTGGCCGGCGACGACGACATTCTCGCTGGCCTCATTAAGCAACAGGACCTGGTCGGCGGCTTGATGAAACTGCTTCAGATTAGCGATGCCTCGGTTGACAAGGCGACCAACCTCGTCGAGCAACTCGTAATCTCCTTAAGGAGCTTGCCGAGAAGGAGGAGGAGGACGCCGGCTGGAAGATGTTGCATGAGCAGAGCAATGCCTTGGGGATGACGCTGACAGCGGTCGTCGAGGAACTGATGGGTGACTTGAGGAAGCTCTGGATCGAGCACGAGCAGAAGGTGGAGTAATCTGTGGCCGCTTTCAAGCATAGTCGTGAGGAATTGAAGAAGGAGCTGGAGGATGTCGTCGCCCGGCGATCCATCGACGAGTAGAGACAGTAGCGACCCAGATCGTTGTATGTGATTTCCTTCTTCTCTTGCCCCCGTGTCTTCAGGGCTTTGCCGCATGTGGCATTTTAAATTATTCGGAATATGTAAGACAATTATTATCCACGCCATTGTAAATTTGTCGTCGTATTATCTGCTTCCATTTTATTTGTCGTCGTATTATCCGTTACCCTATGTGGCAATTTAAATTAGGTCAGAATACGAGTTGAAAACACGAACAAAGCAAATGCTTCCATGGGATCACAAGAAAACACCCTTCGTCCATGTACTTTAAATAACTGCGTGTTGAACAACGGCTCTGCCGCCATCAATGGAGAAGTTGTGAGTGAGGTGGGCGGCTGGTGGATGGAGGTTAAAGAGCTCGCTTCCCGTGAGCATGGGCGGCCTTGATGCTCGCACATGTCCCATCAAGCCTACGAGCTGTGTAGGATGCACGTGTCCCATCGAGCCTGCACGACGGACTGCTCGCACGCGTCCTGTCGAGACTGCACAACGGACTTCTCGCACTTGTCCCTTCTAATCAAATAGTTACACGCACGCCACCGAGAATGGTTAAATTTTGGCAGAGGGTAGTGGCCACACTTAAATGGCTACGGGAACACACTTCATATAATACAACCGTTTGCGATACTAACGTGTCAGGTATTTGTTTGAGAAGGACTTCGTTTGCTATTAATGTGTGCGCCTTGTCTCAAACTGGACGTTTTTTACCACGACATATATGTGCCATGTCATGAAACCATGCCAAGTTTCATGTTTTTTGGGTGAGTTTTCAATTTACTGCGATTTAAAAACCAAGATTCTCAATTTTTCAGGATGACAAGAAGTTTATAGTTCATTCCCATTCCTAAAATGAGACCTAAACATGCCCCAATGACACATGTACGATTTCCCACCCATTTTTGCATCACTGGAGCATGTGCTGTAGTTCAAATTTGAATTATGGATTACATTAAATGCCTAGAAAACTTAATTAATATATACAATGGCCAAATGAACCCTGAACAGTTTCAAATTTCAGCATGACACTCCTGTTATTCTATGTTTCCTGTAGAAAACAAAGTTCAAGGCGAGAGGAGGCAATGATTATCGTTTTGCCCACAAGAGGGGCATGTTTCCCTACCGGAACCACGAGAGTTGCAATAAGCTTCGGTTTGTAAGAGGCTTGTAATATAGCTTGGCCCAAATTGGACAATTATTTTACAATGACATATATGTGCCATGTAGTGACACCATGCCAAGTTTCATGATTTCCTGGTGAGTTTTGGATTTATGGAGATTTAAAAGCTGAGATTCGCAATGTTTGTGGCCAAGCTAGGACGCCAAGACAGATGAATTCATTCACGTTTGTTCCATGGAACCTAAACATGTACCCCAAGGACACATGTACATTTTTCTATCCATTTTGGTGCATTGGAGCATGTATTTGTAGTTCAGATTTGAATTATGGACATTAAATGCCAAGAAAACTCAATTACTGAATAAAAAAGGTCAAACGAACCCTGAATAATTTCAAATTTCAGCGCGAATCTCCCATTGTTCCATGTTGCGTGTAGAAGAAAATACAAGGCTAGAAGAGGGAGTGATTATCGATTCGCCCACAAGGGGACACGTTTCCCTATCTAAACCACGAGGGTTCTTGCGATAGGCTCCGGTTTGTAAGAGGTTTGTAATAAAGCTTGGCCCAAATTGGACAATGTTTTTACCATGACATATATGTGCCATGACATGACACCATGCCACCTTTGATGACTTTCTGGTGAGTTTTGGTTTATGGGGATTTAAAAATCGAGATTCCAAATGTTTGAGGATGAGCTAGGACGCCGGTACGGTTGTAATTCATTCACATTCCTGGCATGGGACCTAAACATGCACCCAAGGACACATGTATAATTTTTGTAGCCATTTTGGTGAAATGGAGCATGTATTTGTAGTTCAGATCTTAATTATGGACATTATATGTCTAGGAAACTCAATTAGTGTATAAAAAGGCCAAAAGAACCCTGAATAAGTTTAAATTTCAGCATGGATATCCTGTTGTTCCATGTTGCCCATAGAAGAAAATACAAGGCGAAAAGAGGCGGTGATTACATCTCGCCCACAGGGGGAACACATTTCCCTACCGGAACCATGAGGCTTCTTTGAGAGAAGCTCCGTATTGTAAGAGGTTTGTAATAAAGCTTGGCCCAAATTGGACAATGTTTTTACCATGACATATATGTGCCATGACGTGACACCATGCCAACTTTCATGACTTTCTGGTGAGCTTTGGATTTATTGGGATTCAAAAACCGAGATTCTAAATGTTTGAGGATGAGCCAGGACGCCGGTATGGTCGTAATTCGTTCCCATTCCTGGCATGGGACCTAAACATGCACCCTAGGACACATGTATAATTTTTGTAGCCATTTTGGTGAACTGGAGCATGTATTTGTAGTTCAGATTTGCATTATGGATATTAAATGCATAGGGAACTCAATTAGTGTATAAAAATGTCAAACGAACCCTGAATAAGTTTAAATTTCAGCACAGATATCATGTCGTTCCATCTTGCCCGTAGAAGAAAATACAAGGCAAAAAGAGGCAATGATTATCGTTTTGCCCACAAGGGGGACATATTTCCCTATCGAAACCATGAGGCTTCTTTAAGAGAAGCTCTAGTTTGTAAGAAGCTTGTAATAAAACTTGCGCCAAAATGGACAAAAAAATTGCCTCGACATATAGACACCATGCCAAGTTTCATGATTTTCGGGTGAGTTTTGGATTTAAGGGGATTTAAAAACCGAGATTCTTCTCACGAAATGTTTTCAAATAGCACACGGTTCACTCACGAAAGTTGTGTGCCTACCAAACCATGGCCGATGCCCATCTCCCCCCTGCAGCATGCGTGGTCTGAGTCATGCGTTTTAATTGGCTAGAACCCAAACACCACGAATTGTACGTCTACACCGTTGGATGCTCCTAGATCGAATGGCAATCCTCAGCCCTTTCGACAGCACATGTAGTATATGGGTAAGCACTGTGCGCATGCATCATGCTAGCTCACGCTTCCTTCTCTACTAATGTCAGCGTCCTGGGAACAGGGGTCCCCAGACTTGCCTTCCTGCGGCCCGCTGCATGGCTAAGCCAGCAGGCCGTACGGCCCATCTTCATCAACAAGGCATCCAAGACCCTGGCGAGGGGCCAAGCCTCGCGAGGAGGACGACACGGGACCTCCTCTGGAGCGGCCTAGTCAGGCAGGCTCACGAGGAGTGGAGATATCAAGGCGAGGTGAACCTCATGAGGCTCTCGTGACGTGAGCCATGACGATGGACACCAGGTGGGCGCCAGGCGGGCGCCAGCACGCGCAGCGTCCTTGTTTCCTCTTTGGTGCTAAGGAAACTAGCGCAGGTGAGGAGTACCGAGGCATGAGGAAAAGGTTGCCATTTTCGTGCAACAAGACCAAGACCAGAAGGATGGCAAGACGGAGGTCATCGTGGAGACCAAGACGGCGTCACCACCAGAGCCTTTCGCAGGCGCAGACCACCTTTTGCCAGGATAGCTTGTACTAGCTGTCCCCCTTCGAATTAGCCCGCCGTTGTTGGCTCCCTTCCCGCTCAATATTTGGGAAGAGGACCAGGGCCTCTATAAGTAGGGCTAGCCACCACCATAGAAAAGGGGGGTGAGGAGACGACATCTTAGATCACTCTCTCACCCACACAAGTTAGCCACACACATGAACACCTCAACTCAAGAGGCTGTTCTTCCCCTTGTATTGTTCATCATCAACCCAAGAGGCAATCCACCACCACCACACTGGAGTAGGGTGTTACACCACAATAGTGGCCCGAACCAGTATAAATCCTGTTTCTTTCTGTGTTGCGAGTTCGTTGAGTTTGTCCGCGAGATCTTAGCGAGCTAGGGCATAGATCGGTAGGAGGGAAAGACTTCGCGCGCACCCCAGTGTTCGAACCTTAAGGGTTTGCCGGAACCCCACATCCAACATTTGGTGCTCCAGGTAGGGGTGCGCCGTAGCTTTCCTTCCGCCAGTTCATCGCTCTGTCGCTCCATCGTCTCCATGGCGGACGCTCGCCGCGCTCGAGCTGAGTGTCGGGCTGCTCTCACCGCCCGCATTGCTTGAAAGCTCCCATCGGTGGGCCACCACGTCACTCTTCGTCCCCCGCCGCCAATGCTGCCACAGGCCCGGTGGGGAACGAGCAGCAAACGTCTTTGCTGCATCCTTCTGTGCGGCAGGATGGCCGCACCGCCACTCCATTGCTAGCCCCAGCCGGTTCTTCGTCTCATGCACAACGCGCTCCCATGGAGACGCAGGCCGCACTCCTTGCCGCAAACGAGCTCCTGCGCTACCGCCCAGTCGACGACCTCTACGAGGAGTGGCTCGACCGCGTCACCGAGCTTGTCCGCACCGCAGGGGGCTCCCCGGAACCGTCCCTCTCTCGGCCTCACCCTTAGCCAGCCATGGGCGACGAGGCCCGAGGCGCGCCTCCACCACCCCAGCCCAAAGACAGCACCTTGGGACCAAGGCGTGCGGCCCCGCGATGCGATCCGCCACGACCGGTGCCCGCGCATGAAGAGAGAACCTGTCAAGAAATGCCACGGTCGTGAGAAGCTGCACCCGCGCTTCCCGCACTGCCTCGTTAAGACCGTGTGCCGCTTGCGGCGGTGCCGCACGGGCCTCGACAAGACCAAGCTCCACCTCCGAGGCGGGCCCCAGTAACCGCGACTGGCTGCCGCGCCTTCACCCCCGAGCTCCGCAGCGTCGCCTGGCCAGGCAAGTTCAAGCCGGATCCGCCTCCTCGCTACGACGACACCGCCGACCCCGCAGAGTTCCTGCTGCTCTACGAGCTGAGCATCGAAGCAGCCAACGGCGACGAGAAAGTCATGGCGAACTGGTTTCCCATGGCTCTCAAGGATGGGGCCCGCACCTGGCTCCTGAACTTGCAGCACGGCTCGATCTCCTCCTGGCACGAGATGCGTGACCGCTTTGTCGCCAACTTCCAGGGCACTCACGTCCGCCCGCCGGCCACGACCGATCTGCGCCGCATCAAGCAATAACCAGGGGAGACCCTCCAGAAGTAAATCCAGCACTTCAACAACACCCGCCTCAAGATCCCCAAGGTCACAGATGAGGCCATCATCTCCGCGTTCTCCGACGGTGTCCGTGATGTCAAGATGAAGGAAGAGCTCGCCATCCATGAGGAGCTCTACACGTCTCAGGAGCTGTTCAACCTGGCGACCAAGTGTGCAAGAGCTGAGGAGGGGCGCCTTTCCCTCCTTGAGCTGCCAGCCGCAGGCACAGAGGAGAAGAAAGCCAAGGCCAAGGATGTGAAGCGCAAGGAAGCGGTAGTGCTAGCTGCGGAGCCCGACAACAAGCGGGGTAGAGATCAGCCCGAGTCATCCAAGAACAGCCGACCGTTCTGCGCCTTCCACAACCTGAACACACACAACACCAAAGACTGCCAAGAGCTCCGAGCCCTACGCAAGGGACGCTACGGTCGACGCCCCGAGCATGGCGAACGGGGCTACGGCCGTGGAGGAGGATGAGGAGGCGGACGCTGGGACGACCGCGGCCCGCGCCAGGAATGCCGCGACATGCCTCGTGAGGACCGCTGGCAGGACCATCCTCGCGAGGGGCCCTGGAGGGACCAGCCTCGTGAGGATCACCCCCAAGGCAACACCTGTCTTCCTCCACTGCCGCCACAAAGAAGGAACGATGACCATCATTAGGACGAGGGGGCTGGGGGCTTCCAGGAGCCGCGTGCAATCGCATGCATCTTGGGCGGCGCCCAGGCCCCCGCCTCTCAGCGCATCTTCAAATGATTCGCTCGCGAGGTGAACACGATGCTCCCCAAGCTTGAGGCCGCGCACCCGCTCAAGTGGTCCTAGTGCGCCATCACTTTCGACTCGGCAGATCAGCTCAAGTGCGCGGCCACCGCCGGCATCCTCCCGATGTTGTGTTCCCCAGTCATCAGCAATGTGCAGGTTACCAAGACTCTCATTGATGGCGGTGCCGGACTCAACATCATGTCTGTTGACACTTTGGAAAACCTCCAAGTGCCATATGAGCAGCTCCAGGCTACCAAACCTTTCTCGGGAGTGACCGACGGTTCCACTACACCGATAGGGCAGGTCCGCCTGCCTGTCACCTTCGGCACACGCGACAACTACCGCACTGAGCTCATCGACTTCGATGTCGCGCACAACCGCCTACCGTACAATGCTATCCTTGGGTATCCGGCCCTGGAGAGGTTCATGGCGGTCACCCACCACGGCTACAACGTCCTCAAGATGCTAGGAAGTGGTGGGGTCATCACGGTCCTATGTGAAGAAAGGGATGCGGTGTGCTCCCTCGAGCGCGCTACCAAGCTGCAGCAATCAACGACCCCAAGAACAGAAGTGAGGGTCCTCTGGAGGCCATCCCCAAGAAGAAGCAGATGCACCGCGCAGGACCTCGGGAGGATGGCATCGTGGCAGGAGCCTCGTCAGGATCAGCGTCCGTCCCAGGGGTGCCTCCCTCCATCGCATAGGAAGGCGCGCCCGGCGCCCTCCTCGGGCAGGGCTTGGGAGCTCTCTTTTGGAGGACCTCCGACCTTGCCCACCTCATGAGGGAGATGCTTGGGCACCACTTGGAGGCGTGCTACGTAGCACGTCTTCCTTAGGAGAACATTGGGCAAGGGGTGCCCGCCATTCAGGAGTTCATCACCAAGACCACACAGGAATTGCAAGACGCAAGAGCCATGCACGGCGATAGCCGCTCACAGGGTGCGGCTCACCACCCAGGAGAGGGTGCCGAGCTGCGTGTCCGCATCGACATTCCAGGGCTCAACAGGGCCGCGTCTCAGGAGCGCTTCTGGCCTTCACGCGTGGGCCGTTGCGGAGGCCCGCTACACAGCTACGTTCGCATGCCCCTCGGCTTGCCAAGCGTGGCGTCGGCCTATCAGCGCGCCATGCGGCGTGAACTGGCGGCTCAAGAGGCCAGGTACCACGTCGTCCTGGAGGGAATGGAGACGGTCTTCAGGGAGCCTCCTGAGCCCCTAGAGCCTCCCGAGGCTTAGGGCTCCGGTGGCTCATGAGGAGTCGCTTCTTCGATGCACGCCTTTAGCTGCACCAACTCTGCTTCGTCTACAGAACTAGGTGACATCTTCCAAGCTCGTTAAGTTGGGAGCGCCCCTTGGGCTGCATCATTCCCAGGCCATGTGGGTCCATCCCTACGACATGTATCACATTTGCTTATGTCTTTAGCTTACCATGCACGGGACACCCCTCGGGCTGCATCATCGCCAAGCCGCTCGGGCCAGACCCAGTGGCATGTATCTTCCTGCATTTACCCAAGCTGATTTGCCTTCCCTGCTTAACCTGCCTAGGGTCATCATCTGCCCAATCATCGCCTCCCACGGGGCCTCCTCACAGGCATGGCGCTGGTGCATGGGTCCGTCCCTGCCACGTCGACAAACCTGAGCGGTCGAGGTCTGGCTCACGGCATGCCCCGCGCACGTCACCTCACCAGGCCCTCAGTGCCTTCATTTCATCCGGACCAACCAGCGGCAGGCTGATGGCTGTAACGGCAAACCCTGTTCTTCTTGTGCCTGTTCACAGGGACCCCGCGGGAAGGATAGCAGGTGGCACCGCGAGTCTCTTCTTCTCTCGTGCAATTCACTTGCGCGTTAAAAGGGGGGCTCCTGAGCATCGCGATTCAGCAGCTCTTACTAGCTCTCCATCCCTCACCCCTGGCCTTGACCACAGCATCACGACCTGGCATACCAGCGGCGGCTGAGCTCGCGCGAGGGCTGGGACCTGAGGACGCAGAGCACTAAGGAGAAAATGGGAGGAGGGAAACTTGTATGGGCCGGCCCGGCTATGCCGCACAAGTTGGCTTACAGCATGCCGCACAAGTTGGCGTGCAGCCCCAGCGCCATGTCAGGAATCGTCATGAAGTTCGCAAGATAAGTCTCGCCCTCGGATCGACTAACTGTCTGGGCCTCATGGACACTCACGCCTTGCCTCAATCCCGTTGCAACCATGTCAACTCCCTTTCTTCCCTAACCATGGCCGCTTGAGCGCTAAGGGGGACCTCCTGAGCGTCGCGCCTCAGGGGCTCTTACTGGACCTCGGGCCGCACACCTCCTGGCCTTGACCACGGCACGCGACCTAGCATACCAGCGACGGCTGTAGCCTGCATGGGGACCGGGACCTGTCGGTGTAGAGCAACAAGCTCTCGTGAGGAAAGAAAGGGGGCCGAGCCTTAACGGGACGTGCGTTCATCAAATGTTCATAACAGGGAAGAAAAGTACAAAAGACATTACAGACCCTTACATGCCCCCACGGGGCGCTTCATGATTCTTCACAGGAAACAAAAGCTAAAACTGAGGAGGATCCTATCTACACCCCCCGTGGCAGACACCATCATCAACAGCGGGCTATGGGAGGCCGGCGCCAACCCCATCCAGATCAGCGGCGGCGGCCAGACGCGGCAGCACTACTCCGAGCGCGGCGAGAGCTCGGGGGCACGTAGCTGTCATCACTCGTCTCCGGAGTCTTGTAGACCTCAGGAGAGCTGCTGGACTCCCAAGGGCTGCTGCTGCTGGAGTGGTTGCGAGCGGAGCGCCCATCAGCCTCGCGCTCCTCTTCGGAGCAGCACTCCAGGCGGCGGCCCTCGGTGTCGAAGACCTTGAAGAAGAGCGTGGATACCTCGTTGTACTCAAGATGGATCGCGAGGGCACCCCTCGCGTGGCAGACCCGCGCGATCTCGCCCCAGTCGCGGGTCATGAAGATCTTGCCAGAGGGGACCACTCCGATCTCCGCTCGAGTCGCAGGAGCACCGCAGTCGGCAGAGCTCGAGAGCCCCCCTCGGTGGCATCACGTCGGAAAAGAACCACGGGAAGCAGATCCAAGAGCTTAGTGGCATCGGCTCCCACAGCTCCAGCTCATGCGAGGAGTCCGTGGCGTGGATTCTGGGGGCGACAGCGCGCATCGCCGTGGCGCGGCGACCCCGAGCGCGGCGCCAGCGGCGCTGCTCGTCGCCTCGCCCTCCTGAGCCCTCAGCTTGGGCGTACAAGGGTAGCGGATACACTGGAGAAGGCCGCTCGCACCAAGACCTCGCCACCACCTGCATAGCCGCTTCTTCACGGCGGTGGATTGACCTCTTCTTTGGCGGGAGTTGCTCCGGGACATCCCGGGGGGCTTTCCCATTTTCTTCGGCGGAGAACCTTCTGATAGGCGCCATTCGTGCTAGCGGTGGAGCGAGGAAGAAGAATCAGCAAGCGAGGAAGAGATGGGCGACGGGGGCTCCGCCCCCACCCCATTTATAGCAAGAGAAGGCCAACCGGCACCTCCCATGACTGCAGGTAATGATGGTTTCCCTTGCATGTCGTAGGGACTCGTCAAGTCGTGCAATCACCGAGGCAGCGTGGGGAAGCGGAGACACCCACGACCAATCCACCGCCATGCGTCAATCAAGGCCGCAGGCTTTTCGAGCCCGCGACGCTTCGTACATGGCCCTTGGCTTCGCCGCGAAGCCAAGCCCGAGCCCACCTTGGGCCCGAGGGCTACTGTCGGCGTCTTGGGAATGGGGGTCCCCAGACTTGCCTGCCTGCGGCCCGCTGCATGGCTAAGCCAGTAGGCCCTACGGCCCATCTTCATCAACAGGGCATCCAAGACCCTCGCGAGGGGCCAAGCCTCGCGAGGAGGATGACACGAGACCTCCTCTGGAGCGACCTAGTCAGACAGGCTCACGAGGAGCGGAGATATCAAGGCGGGGCGAACCTCACGAGGCTCTCGTGACGTGAGCCATGACGATCGACACCAGGCGGGCGCCAGCACATGCAGCGTCCTTGTTTCCTCTTTGGTGCTAAGGAAACTAGCGCAGGCGAGGAGTACCGAGGCATCAGGCAAAGGTTGCCATTTTGGTGCAACAAGACCAAGACGAGAAGGACGGCAAGACAGAGGTCATCGTGGATCCCAAGATGGCATCACCACCAGAGCCTTTCGCAGGCGCATACCACCTTTTGTCAGGATAGCTTGTACTAGTTGTCCCCCTTCGAATTAGCCCGCCGTTGTTGGCTCCCTTCCCGCTCAATATCTGGGAAGAGGACCATGGCTTCTATAAGTAGGGCTAGCCACCACCATAGAAAGGGGGGGGGGCGAGGAGACGACATCTTAGATCGCTCTCTCACCCACACAAGTTAGCCACACACAAGAACACCTCAACCTTAGGAGGCTGTTCTTCCCCTTGTATTGTTCATCATCAGCCCAAGAGGCAATCCACCACCACCACACTAGAGTAGGGTGTTACACCACAATGGTGGCCCGAACCAGTATAAATCCTGTGTCTTTCTGTGTTGCGAGCTCGTCGAGTTCGTCCGTGAGATCTTAGCGAGCTAGGGCATAGATCGGTAGGAGGGAAAGACTTCGCACGCACCTCAGTGTTCGAACCTTAAGGGTTTGCCGGAACCCCACATCCGACAACTAAGATTTCTATATTAATGTTGTTATATATCCAAACAGGCTACCATTTCCCGCCACTCCTCTCATTGGTTTCCCGCCTCCTCTCCCATCTTTTTCCTACTACCATCATCACTGCTCATTGAAGGCTAGGCGGCAACACACCGGCCATGTAAATATCGCACACAATTTCTAAAAGCACAAATGTGTGTGATAGGAGGGAGTAGGTCCCATACAGTGACCAGCGTGAAATTCCTTAAAGGCAAGGAGGCGATTCCTATCAGCAAGGTGTGGCTTCCCATCCACTAGCCTAGTCGAATAGAATGCAGAAGTTAAGTGTGCTCAGGCTGGAGTAGTCGAAGGATGGGTGACCCGGTGGGATGTTGCATATCTCGAGGTTCATTTAAATGCTATGACACGGTCATTATAGAGATAAAGAGATAAATATATCTATAGTGACATGTCATGGAGATTATATAAACCTTGGGTCCTTGTTTGCTAATTTGTACACTATGTTTTTATTGGTTATTTTTTGCTCTAAAAAATTGAAGTATGATTGACTCTATCGTGACCTGTCATGGTGATTATATAAACCTTTTTCATGTCGCATGTAGGGTATAGGGGGTAGGGTGTTCTGATCGAGCATGTCTCCCTCATGCGGTTTATAGACGCTGCACATA